>NC_056728.1:1040251435-1040356435 GCF_019279795.1 Protopterus annectens | reverse complement strand
GCTTCGGAGCCGATGACCTTGGCCCACCCCATTGCCATTCCTCCTCCGACTGCTTCGGCTCCGTCGGAGCAGGTGCTGTTGGAGCCGGTGGAGATCTCAGAGTCGGCTCCGACTCTTACTCCAACCCGGGCCTTCGGGTCCGAGTTTGGTACGCGGACTTCTTCGGCTGGACCCGGGGGTGATGTTTCGGGACCTATGCTTTCGGTTCCGAGCCTCCCCCTCGGTGCTTGGGCTGCGGGACTTCCGTCGGCTATCACGGCTCCGGAGACCGGACACTCCCAGGATTCTGGGGGTCCGGCTTTCAGGGCCATGAGGAGTGCCTTGGCCAAGTCCTCTTCAGCCATCTCTCCAGCTTTACCGGCACCTTCCCTGGGCGTGGAGACTGGGTCTTTGGCAGTTCCCCTGTCCGTAGCCAGCGGAGCCCCAAGGCCTGAGGTTACCCCCAGTGGCGGTTCCCCTCCTCCTGAGGGTTCTTCGGAGTTGTCTTCGGAGGAACCCCCAAGGAAGAGATCGTGCAAGAGGAAGCACGTGGACTCCCGAGTCTATTACATCAGACACTGATATGGATGATGCAGAGGGGTCCCAGTCGTCCTCGGATGATGTCTCATTTGCAGACATCTTAGAGATCCTCAAACAACGAGGCAGCTGGATATCCAAACCCCCCTCTGCGGATGAGTCAGTGCTCCTCAAGGCCTTTGGGGCTCAGCCCTCCGCCTCCTGGGTGTCTCCGCCCTTCGACGAGCTTCTGGATTTAGTTTGTCGAAGGGCGTGGGAACATCCAGATACCGTGGAACCAGTCCCTTCTCGTCCAAATAAATTTTTGTCTGCTCCCCCCGAGAAGGAGTTCCTTACTAAAGGCGTGGCTGTAGATGCCATGGTGGTGGCATCTGCTACACAACAGGACGTGGCAGAGGCTTCAACGTCCGTCCATCCTCCTAATAAGGAGTCTAGGAGTATGGACAGGTACGGGAAGCGCACCCTGACTTCAGCGGCCTTTACTTTAAGGTCTCTGAATTATTTGGCACATTTTACCAGGCTTCAGAGGGATCTGGTCAAGGAGTTGTCAGATTCCCTCTCGGGTAACCTACCTGAGCAGCTAGCCCAGTCGGTTAGCTCTCAGTTGGCTATCCTTACGTCAATTTCTAACTCGTCCATGAGGCTCATTTCCTATGCAGCCGAAGGGGCGGGTAGAGCAGCAGGCACAGGCGTGGCTCTACGTAGACAAGCCTGGCTCCGCTTGTGTCAGTTTGCGGAGGCCTTCAAGTCTTCCTTCGCCGATGCTCCCTTTGATGGGTCCTCATTGTTTGGACCCAAGGTGAAAGACACCCTTACCCACTGTGAGCAAGAGGGAAAAACTTTATCTGCCGTAGGAGCCCGTTATTCCACTCCCTTTCGGCCTTACCCCAAGGCTAAAGGAGGGGGGAAAATGTGGTTCCGCAAATCTCGCAAGTTTTTCTCCCAACAGCAGGAAGATTCCCCGTCCAGAGGCAGAGGACGGGGAAATTTTTCAGGGAGACGCCGTCCCAGAGGCGGCAGAGGGCCCCGCAATTCTGGAGACCGCGAGTCCTTTCGTGGCTCTTCAGCCTCCCACACGTCATGAGGGATTGCCCGGCTGTGCTGCTGCGGAGCCAGTCGGGTGTCGTTGCCAAGCACCTAAAAGCCTGGGAGTCAATCACTCAGGACAGATGGGTGCTTCGGATCATTGCCGGAGGTTACACCATCCCATTCACATATTCACCCCCACCGTCCAAAAGAATCCCGGACCCACCACCCAGTCAAAGGGAAATAGCAGCCGCAGAAGCTTTAAAGCTGCTAGAAAAAGGAGTCATCCAACCGGTCCCCACAGACCAGATCGGATCAGGAAATTACTCCAGGTTCTTTTTAGTGCCAAAAAAGACAGGGGACCTGAGGCCAATATTGGATCTCAGCAGACTGAACCAATCCGTCACGAAATCCAAATTCGAATGGTCACGTTACAATCCATTCTCCCATTGTTGGAGAAGGATGTTTGGATGTGCTCCATAGACCTCAAGGACGCCTATTATCACATACCGATACATCAGGCGTCCAGAAGGTATCTGCGCTTCAGCCTGGGAGTCAGTCATTACCAATTTTGCGCTCTGCCCTTTGGTCTCACCACAGCCCCCAGGGTGTTCACCAAGTGTTTGGCAGTAGTGACGGCTCACCTGAGAAGTCTTGGATTCCAAGTGTTTCCCTATCTCGACGACTGGCTCCTGACTGCCACCACCAGGCATCTACTAATGGACAACCTCAAAGCCACCATCTCCCTGGGTGTTTCCCTGGGGATTACATTCAATTGGTCAAAGTCTGTCTTGCTGCCCTCTCAACGCATAAAGTTTATAGGTGCAGAGATAGACTCAAGATTGATCTTGGCGTCTTTCTTCCTGCCGAAAGGATCCGAACTTTACAGGGCCAAGTTCAAGCTCTGATCTCGAGATCCAAAGCCCCAGCCAGGATGGTTCTACAGGTTTTAGGCTCAATGTCTGCCACGGTCCTTTTAGTTCCTCTAGCAAGATTACACATGAGGATTCTTCAGTGGCTCTTGTCAACTCAATGGTCCTTTCAGGATCTTCCCCTCAATCATCACATCATGATTACGGAAATATGCAAAGGGACCTTCGCTGGTGGCTTCAGACATCCAACTTGGAGCAAGCCAAACCCTTTGTTCTCCCTCCAGTGGTTACCCTGACGACAGATGCCTCCCAGATAGGGTGGGGGGGGCATTGTCTGGGCAGGCTAGTTCAGGGCTCCTGGCTTCCAGACGAAGCTCTTCTCCACATCAACGTGTTGGAGATGAGGGCTGTACTTCTATCCCTACAAGCCTTACACAAGTTTCTTCCTCAGGGCACCATCGCCATCCACACAGACAACATGTCGGTGGTTTGGTATCTGAACAAACAAGGAGGGACCAGATCATACCCCCTTTGCAGAGAAGCCATGAGAGTGTGGGAATGGGCTGTAGCTACCAACCGTTTATTGGTAGCGACCCACATCCCGGGAAAGTCAAATGTATTGGCAGACAAATTAAGCAGGACAATTCTCTCTCCTCACGAGTGGTCTCTAAACCACACAGTAGCAGCCCAGGTTTTCAAGAGATGGGGGACGCCGTGCTGCGACCTATTTGCAACTCCACAAAACACCAAGTGCCAAAGGTTCTTCTCCTTGATTCCACATCAGGGAGTACCAGCCATGGATGCTCTAGCACAACCTTGGCCAACAGGGCTACTTTATGCCTTTCCTCCAATTCCACTTCTTCCCAAAGTTATTCAAAAAGCTTCTCAACTGGGGTCTTCAATGATTCTGATTGCCCCATATTGGCCTCGTCAGATATGGTTTCCTTACCTGAAGAAGCATGCAGTGGACGATCCGTGGACCTTAGACCTAATTGCGGACTTGCTAATCCATCAGTCGGGACATCGGCATCAATCCCTGCAATCTTTGAAATTGACAGCTTGGCTCCTCCACTTCCGACCTTAGTTAGAAGGCACACACTAGACCCGGAAGTTGTTCACATTTTATCTTCGACCCACAAACTCACCACTAACAAATCGTACCTCAGTAAGTGCAAGAGGTTTGCTATCTGGGCTCAACTCAAGGGTTTAGACCCTATCACTGCTCCTGTCCCAGAGGTTTTGAAATTCTTAACATCCCTGTTTAATCAGGGATCTTCTGTCTCAACTATTAAAGTCCAACTAGCGGCTATCTCTAAATTCCACGAATCCATGGATCCTCCCTTGATGAGCAGCAGACTATGCAAAACTTTCATTAAAGGTGCGAGCCTATTAAGACCACCAATTTTTCATCATGCACCTCCGTGGGATCTTGATTTGGTGCTTCGTGCATTAACATCCCCCCCTTTCGAACCGGCTGCTACATGCGAATTAAAATATCTGTCTTGGAAAACTGCATTCTTAGTTGCAATTACTTCTGCAAGAAGAGTTTCAGAGCTTCAAGCCCTGTCTATTAAGCCACCATACTTGATTTTCCACAAGGATAGAGTATCACTTAGGCCTAATCCATCCTTTGTCCCAAAGGTCTGTTCTAGTTTCTGTCTCCAACAATCTCTAGAGCTACCAGTTTTCTTTCCAAAATTCTCCAATGAAGCAGAATATACTCTCCATAAATTGGATGTTCACAGGCAATTACGCTTCTATTTAGACAGGACTCAGCAACTTCGTAAGTCAGACCAGTTGTTTGTGTCCTTCTCAGATAATAAATTGGGCCAAACCATCACAAAAGCTACTATCTCAAAATGGATCAGAGATTGCATAACTAAGGCTTCTTCTTCGAATAAGCAACTTACAACATCTATCAAAGCTCATTCTACCAGAGCTATGGCTACTTCTATAGCTTTTCATTCTAAGCTAGCTATATCAGAAATTTGTGCTGCGGCTACTTGGTCCAACCCGCACACTTTCATTTCCCACTACAAATTGGATGTGGCATCTAAAGGACGAGCATCATTTGGTTCCACGGTACTCAGGAGTGTTTTCCAGTGAGCCACCCAGGATTCAGGTGCTAGGACGCTGTCCCATCAGTCAGAATGTAGGCGAGATAGGATCACATAACATCTTTTAGTTATGTACTCACCATAACTTCAGATGTTTGGGATCCATCTCGCCTACATTCCTAATACCCACCCTCCTTCCCCCTGCCTTGGAGATCAGAAGAGATTGAACGGTTTTGAGTTCTACTGTTTTATCTTGTTTCATCTGACGATGTTATATAAGCAGGGTATGTATGTGTGCATGTATGCGGACAAACTAGATCTGGGGGACTGGTAGTGGTGCATCCTGGGATATAGTAAGCTCAGCCAATAAGAGACTTCGCTCTTTGGCATAAGCGTGCCGAGTCGGAGCCGAGGGATCGGCTCCGAACCCATCAGTCAGAATGTAGGCGAGATGGATCCCAAACATCTGAAGTTATGGTGAGTACATAACTAAAAGTTTACAGCATGAACATTCTGTCTGCTGCATATTTGAATCAAAGTTTAGTACTGATGCAGTACTGCTGGTTGTGAACTTGGCTAAATTATCAGTATGGCAACTGGATCATTTAGTGTTGAAGAAAGGAGAGGACTGGGAAGTTATCAAGGAATTTGTAGTTTGTTTTTGTTAGTGAACATGTCTGGTTGGAGATATGCCCACAGTACATCTGGGGAGGCATAATGTACTGCCTTGATTGTCATTAAGCAGCACTGACACAGAACCAAGGGGACCAAGTGCAGGTGGTTCGGGGTGTGACTAGCAATGAGAAAGTGAAATACCAGCAATGCTGATTGCCATTATTGTTCAGAAATTATATTGCAAATAAGTTCATTTATTGGAAATAAATACATTGCAATGTCTGGGTAGCTTTGTTTTCCCTCCTCCATCAAGTTCGTTTCTAGGGGGCACCAGTCTAGGGAACTGCCCAAGATGAATATTGAGCAATGTGGGATATCGGATAGAACACTTAGAGGGGGAATGTAAAACAAAGGCATGAACTGGCCAGACTCTAAGTAGCACAACTAGACTCTCTTATACAAGAGTTGCATAGTTTACTTAGGGAAAGGATTCAAAATCATAGCGAGCATCTCAGGGAGGTCCAGTAGGTGAAATATCTGCAGTCCTATAAGCTACTGGCATATCAATTATGAGAGTAGTATCAAGGGCAAGTGATATGCATGCTACAGGATAAATCTCAAAATATTTGTTATTCATCTGGCAAAATAGCTATGTTTTTTCAAAGATAGTTATTCTAGGAACTTTGAGGATCTGAGTTTTGGCCTCCTACCTTTCTTTGGGGCCCTCATGTTTCCTTAGATCACTATGGCAGATTTAGAAATGCTCAACAAACCAGACACAGAGAGTGGCATCAGACCTTAAAGTAAGAAAAGAGCATGAATTGTACAGAGTGACAATTGATTTTTAGGAAGTTTTCAGTCAGTGCAGTGTAGGCCTCTCCTTGCCTTGTTGTAAGAGGTGTGTCATTTGGGATTCCTTCAGAATTCAACCAGAGTGGCAAACAATATTTCATTCCTGAAGAGGGGGTAATAACTACACTTTGACAAGCAATTATACTCCTGTCTCACTGCTCTTGTCTGAAACAAATATTTTATTACAGTCTTATTAGGGTCTTGTGTGTAGGCTAGAGAATGTCCTTCAAAGGTTAATGTCAGTAAAATCAGCAGTGATTCATTAAGATTAGGTGAGAATCCTAATCTTTTGCATTCATATTTTAACACATAACACTTGTGTCAGGAGCAATGTACTGTCCAAGCAACTATGTTTACTGATTTCAATTAGACATTTGACTTCTCCTCCTAATAGGAATTGTTGTGAAACAGCCTCTTGGCTTTTGGGTTGAAAGTGAACTTTGTCAAATGGTAGAAAATTTTATATCAGTTCCTCCTTGTCAGATAGTAATGAATAGGTTCATAGGTAAGTTCAAGGCTCCCTTGTAGACTAGATTAAGCCTAGTCAATGCCCCCTCAAAGAGGAGAATCAAACCCTCTACCCTGTGTCTGTGAGGTAAAAGCTTTAACCATTATGCCACCCGCCACATGCCTCATTTCCAGAATGATGAGACAAAGATGTCCATTGCCCTCAGCATTGTTTACTGTAGCTGTAGAGATGCTCACCCTATATGTTGGGCAGCATTATTTACACTGATCTGCCTGCTCTGTCCTCATACTAGTTTGATGGTGGTTGTTTGGTGTGGTTGCAAGATTAATCATGTGACCTTCAGGAGACTTTGGATTTTCTGACTTTCTTTGAGAAAATATCTACCCTCACAACTATCTGGAGATAAAAACTGAGCTTCTGATGGGCCACAATAAGACAGTACAGAGCTATGATCCGCAATAGACTGTTGACCACTGATACTTAAGGCTTATATTAGGTAAGGAATTCAAAGATATTGAGCTCAACATGATATGTCATTTGTACAAGGAATTTAAACAGGTAGAAACTTATGAAGTTACCGTATTTTTTCTATCTGCATAGATTTTACCTCTTCATGCAATCTCATTACCAAAATGTATACATGTTGTTGGCCATATTCCCATCTTGGACTGGCATGATATCATCATGAATATAGAGTATATGGTATTGAACTATATCTAGCAATCCAAATCTCTAGGCTAGCCTAGTATAGTATAAACTACCGTTGCCTGGTTTGCTGGACTGATGGGCCTACTAGATCTGAGATACACCACAGAGACAGTTGCAGTGCAACAATATTTGCTGGCAGTAGTTCATCCCTGTCCCATCTATCCTATTGCAGAGGTATCTCAAACACCATGCCTCCCGTCCACATCAAGTCCTTAAGCATCCTCTATTACCAGATGTGGGATTCAGATGGTTTTGAGACAAATATCAAGCTCTCATTTCAGGGGGGGGGCCCTCTTTGACTTTAGGGAGATTGCTTCTGAATAGGATTTTGAATAATGTAGACTGTCAGACTGGGAGACAATTTATTGGTGCTAACAGAATGAGCATGGTGCATTACATTTTGTGTAATTTGCAGCAGTTAATGACTGAGAATTTTTTCAGCATGAGAGTACTTGAAGCAGATCTAGGCTTGGGAGTTTTTGTGGTGTAAATTCTTCTGGTTAAGAAGTCTCTTTCAATGTAAAAGCCAGCTGGCTGCAATTACTCAAAGTTTATTGTAAGTGCAGAGATGATACTCTTACTGATTAATAAAGAGCTGATAGCAAAATTATAGAGGATTATTGTTCAGTGTAGTCTGAGCCATAGTGAGACATATAGATTAAGTGGAAAAGGTGAATCCTGAAAATGTTCACTGATGAGCAAAGGAGGAATGTATTACATGGATGGTGCCATTTTCCCTTCTTTAGCCTCTACCAGTTCGAATTGATCACGGCATATGTAGGATTCACCTGGGAGGCTGACAGCTAGGTCCTGTGGGTCAGAACAATTTTGAAAAATGACACATCCAGCAGCAAATTACCACCATATGCTATACTCATGTTACTGAAGCCAAAATGTGCAGCTGAGAGGATTATCATGTGTTGGATGGCTGCTCATAGGCCTGCTCCTCCCTTGAGTGATACAACAGTTTACCTATTGCAGTTGTTTCAGGGCACAGTATTAGATGCTGAGCTAATCCACTGGCTGCAATCAGTATCTTTGATTGCTTCAGCCTTCTTCCATTTGTTGTAGAGATCTTATTCACAAAACATCACTGACAATGAATGATGGTACAGTTTTCTGTACGTTTGAGACAATAAAGTGTTTGTTTAACTTATTGATTAGTTCCTTGAGTATGGCTAAGCAAAGGTATTGGAACAAAACAGTTTGATTATGGCTTGTCTTACTGAGCGTATAGGTTTATTGGTTCATAGGTTTCATGAACAAGCTCAAGGACTATTGCCATTTACAAGATTTATGACTTGGTCCTATGTTGGAACTTATAGATGCCCATATAGTCATACAGTTTCTGCTTGAAGGGTTGGACTGATGGGCTAAGTTTAGTTGGTATTAGGAGTTTTTTCCACATATATAGGAGTCTTAGAGATATGAAACTGTCACATTTCATAGTACCAGTGATATTAACTTTTATCGAGTCCATGTTTCCTCTTGTGTTTTTTCCCTAGTGGAGGAGTACTTTGAAGTTAAAGGTTTGAAATAGTAAGAGGACATTTAATGTTCTGTACTTCAGGCAAATGTCTTCCCTAAGAAGGTGACAAGATGCAGGGAAAAGGGACAGTTCCTGTAGCATCTGGTTGTATGAGAAACCCCTGAAGTTCTTTCATTCTCTTTCTACGTAATATTTGTACCTTTTCCAATTGTACCTGATAGCATGTGAGTAGGTTACAGAAAAGCTCAGGGATTAAGCACCCTCAGTAACACTCTGTGTCACCACACATTGTGCTGTTACTACCAAAGTCATGAATGCTGAGCCTGTAAGGCACAATGACACTTCTGACAGGGATGTAAAAGTAAGCATCCTCATTATTACATACAATAGAACAATGAATCTAAGTCAAAAGGGGTCTACCAAAGCTAATTTTACTGTGTACAGTCTACTCAGATATCAGTACCACTGCATGCAAAAGTAACAGTCAGGAAATGTAATTGTATTGCTTCTGCAGGGGAGTTGCTTCCCTCTGCACCCTCATACCCTTAAACTCTAACTACACTCCTGTTGAGGCCACATCAACTCACAGAAAAGGGTATTCGTTTTTCCATTATCCCTGATTTGATACAACCTCCAAAGTGGCATACTTAGAAATTAGGGGAGTGTGGGAAGGATGCAGGGGGTCCAGCCACCACTGTGTAAAATATTATTACATTCTGCTTTTTCACCTCCTTCCTCATAGTAGGTTAACATGTGAACAGTAAGTTGGGCGTCAGTAAACCTGACATTGATATTAATAAGTAAACCCTCATCCTGTCCCGCCTTCTCCAATTTAGTCTATAACTATAAACTCACTCATCACCTCTGTACTGCTAGTAATCACCTCCTTCAGTTATACAAACCCAACAAAAACATTGGTAAGACCCTTTACAAATACTCTGTAGCCCATGCTTGGAACTCACTCCCACTCAACATAAGAAGCATTCAGCATAAATACCTGTTTAAGAAAGAACTTAAACTTTTCCTCCTGAAGACTTGCCCTTGTCAAACCCTGCTTGAACTAGTTTCCTCTCATCTCATTGCATCTGCTTTTCCCTATCAACTCTTTTTCCTTCTTGTACTTGTTCTAGCAAACTGTATTCATACTGTACTCCTTTTTGTAATATTCTCTAAACCTTTTAATTATTTGGCCTATGCTATATACCGTTGTTCTCAAATTTTAGAAATTGTACTTGTTAAGTGTTATTTTACCTATGCATTCTACTGCTGTGCACAAATTTTTGACTTGTACTATATTTATATGATCCTACTTTAATATTTTGTAAATATCAAAATTACTTGTATTATTTCTGGAGCTTTTCTCCTCGGGTCTCCACTGAAAATGGGCTCCTGGCTCAGCTGAACTAACCTAGTTAACAAATGTCAATAAATAAATAAAAGGTAAATCCACAACACTAGCAGTCTTCTGTCATTACAAGTAATTCCAGACTAACATGATACCAATCAGATTTAAATGCATTGATCTCTACAAGAATTCGTAATTGGGACCATTAATTGCTAAACTTTTTTGAGGTGTGCCTCCAGAAATGGCATGGCAGTGCCATACCTATATGGTGATGTTGTATACTGTGGAGCTTTAAGCCCTTTCCTACAAACTAGGTATATGCTTGTGTTGTGGTTAGCACAATCTGTATAAATATGGTGAGAATGCCAACATGCGACTATAGTGTCTTTGTGTATGTTGCACAGCACAACATAATGTGATAGAATGCTCTGTGTTCCACCCTCATGGAGGACCTGTTCTGTGACATATCTGTGCAGGATGTGACAATCCAGTCTAAAAGATTCAGAACTACTATGGGCATATGTCATTGGCTAGTCAAAGCTGGGAATGCCATCCATCCATCAATACCTGGAAAACAATCTTGAGAATCTGGTGGTGTACCTATCACTTCACCTACATGTCCCAGGACTCCAGTGTACTGCCATATGAGGATATTACATAACTACTATTTCTGTATATTAGAAACACCTTAGAGCATATTTGTGTTACAGATGGTCACATGGTTACAATGTGTTCTGCCACTGGACAGATGTAAAAAGCACTTAAATGCAGCAAATGGTCATATCAAGCACTGGCTAAATAGTTTATTACTGTGGTGTGCCCAGCGTGGTGATTATGACCCTTGACTATACTTGAAGTGGGGATGTAGGGGCTGTAAATAACTCCAGATAGTGCTACCCAGGTAAAGTTGCTATTCCTCATGTTCTCATGTGCATGTTCATTGACTGTTCCATGTCATCTCACAGCATTGCCTGGTAAGAGTTGGTGGTGCATACATTCTCATGTTCATGTTCATATCTTGGGTGCTTACTGGCTGTTGTAACATACCATCATTAGTACGTCCCTGGACACAAAATATCCCTATGGACATCTGTGAATGGCTGGGGATTTCCTTGGCTGCATTATGGTAACTTATAGTGCTGCCTGGACACACTCGGTAGCATACTGGGTGGGAGGGGGGTGTTATCTCCATTATGATATCTCATAACACTGACGGATTATACATGGCAGCACCTGTTGGCACATTGCCACTGTGTGGGTCTGCATGGGATGTGCGTTGGCATATTACAAAGGAAAATGATCATACATGGGGATGATTGTGTACCCACATAACTATCAGTGGTGTGTTAGCTATGTTGAGTCATGCATTATATCATACTGGACATAAATGTGTTGTGCCACCTGTCATTCTGGGTATACATTTTTGACATTAGCATGTAACTCACCTTTAACTTCAGTTCTATTAAATTGTTTATTCTCCAAGCACTAAATATCAAACAAGGATAAGCAAATAGTAAGCAACTTAAAACGTAATGGAGAAAAAATATATTACAAATTAATTAATTGTATTTATTTACTAGGATAGTACATTGATAACAATATACCATTTGCAGGCACAACTCAGGTTTCAGAAATAAATAACAGTCATACCACAACACAATAATAGCAAATAAAGCAAAAAAGCCAATGGTTCCCAAACAGCAAAGCATCCTGAATTTTTCCAAAACCAGAGCAATGTTTAGAATCCTCCAACACAGGGGGCACAGTTAAGCATATCCCACCATCCTGGGATACAGAAAAATGAAGCTGACAAAACTACATCTCGATAAATGTCCCAAAAAGGATCAAAATACATATACATGGAGACTGGATCACATTCAATACGTGATGCAGATAAGTTCCCCCTGCCACTGTTGGTTGGTTTTCATATTGTCAGTGCTAATGGGGAAAGTTTTGAGCAGTGTAGAAAGATGTCTCACAGAATGTGCCATAAAACAAGCCTAAAGTGAATCACACATTTATTCACAATATTACCTTTGACTTTTGCGTAACCTAACTGCACATGCCCACCACTGGCCATGTCAATATTGTTATTCTGCATATCGCACATATTGCTTGGCAGAACTATCTGAAAGCATTGTAACAAGATAGTAAAATACAGTTCCTTGATGTCAGGAGGATACAATATTTTATGAAGAGTTCACTTTATGTGCTTCACACATTCTAGCCTACATGGTAGCATGCTGTTTTGTATTCAGTAGGTAGTTCTACATGCCGTATAGAGCTGTTTAATATCGTCTACTTAGAGGCAATCTCTGCTTAACATACAAGGCCATGTCAAACCTTGAGCTGTTGGACATGCTCCACTTAAAGAAATCCCAATCCCTCAGAGCCACACACTCCAGGGATCTAAACCTTATCATCACATTGAACAAAACATGCTGGAGGGATAGGTTCCTGACCCAGAGACTCCCCATACTCTGGAATAGACTGCCCATACATGTCAAGCAGAGCACCTCATTAGCCCTCTTCAAAAGGAACCTTGACGATTGGATGGGAGATAGGAAATTCACCCCGGGGATCATGTCAGTCACCCTGCTAGACAGGGGCCCAGAGAAGTAAATATTGTGGGAAACAATTTCCAGGGAATTGTTATGGCTAGGCTTGCATAGACCTATGAACCTATGAACCTATGCAAACACAGTAAACATTGTGGCATGCTAATTACACCATAAGCAGCTGAACTGTATACTAATTAACCAATCCACGATGGAGGAGCTACTCAGCAAGCTATAAAGCAATTGTGTACACTCAGTGCAGGCTTTTCCCTGTAATTCCAAAACCTATTGGAATATAGCCACAAAAGCTACTCTACTTGCAAACAATGTTAGGGGCTGCTGTTGCTCTTATACATGTGTATGTGCTACAGCCCTACATATACGCTGCTGCTAATAGGCCTCAGCCAAGAAGAAGGGTGTTTAACTTTTTATGGTCCACATGAGGTGGAAACTGTACAGCACTTGAGGGTGGCTACAGACACACCACAGGAACTCTGCAACTTCTGTCATCCTCAACTGACAGCAAGGGTAAACCAAAGGGAACCAATACCTGTGGAGACTAAAGTATGTGTGGCATTTAGAATATTAGCTAGAGCAACCTTCCAGAAACCAACAGGAGACATGCTGAGGGTGTCACAGGTATCATGATCCAGGATCCTACATCAATTTCTGTATGCTATGCTACAACATGCCAGTGGTTACATACATTTTCCACATACACCAGAGGACAGAGCTAAAGCTATGCAGGATTTCTACCCTGTAGCACACTTCCCTCAAGTCTTGGGTGCCATAGACTGGACATACATTGAATCAGAGCACCACTTTGGGAACAGAGAAGGGTGTACATAAACAGAAAGGGCATCCACTCCATTAATTACCAGGTCATGTATAATGCTAAGGGAATCATCCTGAATGTGTGTTCTGGCCCAGACAGTTACCACGACTTTCATATCTGGCACAACTCCCAACAAAATCAGAGGTTTTCTAGGGTGGGATATCCCACAAGGTCATTTACTGACGGATGCAGGGTATGCACTTGAACCGTGGCTCATGAGGCCCATCAGAAATGCATACATACCCACTGAAGAATGCTATAATGAGGCACATGTTGAAAGAAGAAATATCATAGCACGTGTGTTTGGGCTGTTGACATCACAGTTCTGGTGCCTAGATACATCAGGGGAGCCCTGCAGTACAATCCCCGTACTTGTGCTGAAATTTTCACTGTCTGTGCTAAACTTCACAATATTATTCTGAGAAAACAGCTTCAGCAGGAAAATCAAGGGGAAGGGGCCATCTCCACTGGAAATGCCACAACAGCCACATGCAGGTGAGGAGTCAGACTGGAAACCACCAACTGCTGTGGGTGTAGGCAAATTTAGGTGTGCAAACTATGCCCTTGCCCTGGCCACACCAATGGATAGCACACATGTTCACCACCTAAGGGGGTAAAACCTTCATACCATGCATATACATGCAGTAACATTAATGCCAGGCAATGCTCACAACTTTTACTTATTTATTTTTATTTACTTATTTATTTATTTAACATTCGTTAACCAGGAAAGTCCGACTCTGAATGAAGCCAATTTTCAGCGGAGGCCCAGGGAGAAATGCTCCAGATGTATGTCTTTGTAATGTGGGAGGAAACTGGAGCAACTGGAGGAAACCCACACAAACACAGGGAGGACATGCAGACTCCGTACAGAAAGCACTCCAGCCGAGAATCGAACCGGAGAACCTCTTGCTGTGAGGTGACAATGCTAATGCTACAGCACTGCACTGTCCATTACTTACCCATGTAATGGCTGTGTACTGCTAACATTATACAGATTCAGCCCAAATTAAAACTCTTGTAACTGCCAGATTTCCATGGTAAGTGTTGAACCTGGAATAGGAAAATAACTAGCTAAGAACACAAATGAATGGCAGATCCTTGACTAATGTCAATAGATTTGTTCTTCATCAGCTAATAGGCCTAATGCATCAAAGATGCAGAAATTACAAAAA
This sequence comes from Protopterus annectens, assembly GCF_019279795.1. Lineage (NCBI taxonomy): Eukaryota > Metazoa > Chordata > Ceratodontiformes > Protopteridae > Protopterus > Protopterus annectens. Next base: position 1,040,341,918 of record NC_056728.1, on the reverse strand, counting down.
ACCTGTAAGAAAGCAGTAAAATTTTTAAAAAGAGCATCACCAACACATACATACTAAGCACTCAGTCAGCTATGCACACTGAACATCAGACAAAAGAGTTATGTATATGTGAATCCAAAAGATAGAAATAAGGAGATAGCACAGTTATCATCATTTGCAAAGGGTGTTGTTGGGGGGGGAGCAAGAAGCCAAGGCTGATGCAAAAGGTAGTAGGTAAATGTAAGTAAGAAAGACAGACTGAAATTTGAGAAAGACAGAAATTTGGATAAAGTATCAAATGGCCACTGACACATAATGAGCTGTAAATCTCACAAATGACCCATGTAACTGTTATGTGTGCGTCTGTATGGGCACTTGAAGTGAAACATGTGTGTGTCTGCAGGAAAACAGCCAAGCTCTGTGCTAGCTGTATGTCATGGCATGTTGGACAGGTGTGAGCTGTGCATGGTAGAGGTAACAGTTCATTGCCTTCACCCCAGACCGCAAGAACTGGCTCTCCCAGGAGTTGCACTGGCACATCCATGGCCATGCTCAGATGTGCTGCTGCTACCTCAATGTGACTAATGTCTGCTGGACAAGTTCCCTCATGAGTATGCCCAGGACCACAACCCCATAGCCCACCACATCTTTGTGTGGATACCTCAATCACTGACAGAGCAGTGGAAGTAGTGCCACTACGGGAGCATAATCAGGCATGGTCACATTGGCTTACATCAGATGATGATGCTGACCAATGTCCACATGGATACTGTCCACTTCCCAGGCCAGAGTCAGCTGGCACTAAAACCCAGTAACCACACTATCCTGATCAAGTGTGTCACCCTCCACTTGTCCAATATCTGAGGGCTCAGTGAAACAGGTATGCATAGGTCTATTGACTGTGTCTGAGGAAAATACTGGGGATGGCTGAATGTCAACCTCATTGTCAGAATCAATCTCTACAACCCCCCCCCCCAAGTGTCCCTCTGTTTGGCCACCATTATCATCAGAGTCTACTGGTACTCTGACATCAGGTGGTAAGAGTCCTACACTTGCACTGACAGGATCACCTGTGATAATAAGCAACAAACAGGAGAATGAAATTAATACTTACGCTAAATATTTAAAACAATTTATATGATAAACTAACACTAGTCACACTATCACAGATGGTACAGGAATACATTCACTCATTACACCCACCTCACACATTCAGATAAATGCATATATCTGACAAATGGTCATCAATAATCAAAGAAAAATCTTTGCCTTACCATTTGCAGATGACCCCACACTTGGTAGGGAGGATAGTCATAGACGAAATGAGCAAGGTAAGGACACAATTGTCACAATTGCAATAACACAGGGGGGCAGGGAATACACAATTTTTGCCTATATGTCCATTATCAATACTTTTAACTTAAACTTGGCTGACCCATCCACCCAAAGCCCATGTGTAATGAACAAAAATGTGTCTTTAAGTCTATTAATTTATCAATAGGTTCATGAAAAAAATACACGAACTATTAGTTAACATTTTCTATAGTTTACTATATAAGCAAATCTTAAACTTGACATATGTAAGTTTACTTGGAAGCTCCTCCTGGCACATAACTGTCCTCCCAGAAACTTCAGCACCAACATCAGTCAAACGTCGGTGTACAGTTTCTACTGAGATCTCTGGATCCCTGACAGTGGACAGGCGCTCTTCATTTGGTGTCAGTAGTGGCTCTGTAGCAGCTCCCCCCCCCCCCGTAGCTATCTGTTCATGGACATCTGCAGCTGTTTTCCTCCAGGCTGATGAAATCATATTAGTGACACTATGAATTACCTCATCATAATTTCTGGTGTACCTCCTATGGCATTGACATCACTGACTATCTGATTCCAAATCTGCATTCTGTCAGCCATATCCCCATATCCTGTCTCAAGCAGAAATGCGCCATGGTGCCCAAACACCTGCACTATTACATTATTTTCAGAGTCACTGAAAGGGGTTTTACATGGATTTGTATGCATAGGTGCCATAATCCTGTGTGACATAAAACAGAGAAGGATACAACACATGAATATCATATAATTAAATTCCTGCTCATATACACATATATATTTTCAACATTAAGCACAAGAGACACAGTTACTAAAATTGAAGGTTATATGGTTCCATATCACAGCCATACACAAACCAATGTTTCATCCAAAACAACCATACCACTTTAGCAACGTATTGCTTCCCATGGAAATAACAGGATGACTACACAATTTCAAGAGCAAACTTCTTAAAACACAACTTTTATTGTGGTAACACACAAGTCGTACTTGGCTCTCCCACTCCCCAAAAACAACAGGCAAATGAATGGTTTGTACACACCAAGAAATACCACATAATTCGATTTTTACAAATGTGTTCAACACACTTCTTACAAAATGTGTAAACATTTACAACAGAAAAGTAAATTTTATATGATTGCCAGTCACCTCTCACTGTTGCCCAGCACTACCCTGGAGTTGTCTATGGGACATCTTAGAAGCATAACACCTTGTGTCATTGACAATATAGTACATTACATCTCCCTGAAATAACACAGAAGATTGGAAGATAACCAGTTTTAACAATAACACTTTTGATGAAAGTTAATACGCTATCTGAGAAAGTAAATGCCTGTCAAAAATGCCTATGTCAACAGTGTACTATAAGAAGTGCATACAGATAAAAGTTCCATTTTTCTAATGCATATATATAAAACTTTTCTTTCTAACATTTTAACAAATCTAGAATGTGTTTGGAAAAATACAATCATACCTTAGCAAGAGCTGAAGTTTTATCTGCAGATAAATCAAAACGAGTATCAATCTTCTGTGTTCTCCAAATACGCTCGTCTCCTCACCTTCAAGTTCCCTAGCTACACGGTTACCTTTTTAGAGTGTAGATTCAGGCACCTGAGCATGGTGAATATGCAAATGAGATGCACACTTATTAGAATTTCTTAATACCAAACTTTTGACTTGGTGTAGCAGATGTAAACATAGTGTAGGCACTACTTCAGTATTATTTACTATTTGATTGCAACTGTGAATGATTAGTGGGAGGGACAAGAAAGACACAACAGTGATTTAGACTACCTTACCTGCATTGGGTGTCTCATTCAGGATATACACAGAAGTGTAAAAGTAACTATAGCAAGCGTTTAAATGGAAGTGAACATCACACTTTAATCATTTTTGTTCACTAATAGCCAAACTATCCTGCCTTTGCTGAAAACTGTGCTTCACTGTGATGTAATTTTATCATACATTTACAGAACATGATACAATGTCCTGTAGACTGCATGTCTGACAGTACAGCATGGGTAAGAGAAGAGTGAACACAATACAAACAGAAAACAGAGCTGCATTGTTGCAAACAATACTCAAAACTCATTATGTGATCACTCATTGCAATAAATATGTAAGCAACCCATGTACAAACAACTGAGAGTGTACAAGTGTATATGTCTTGTTAATACCATGGAGGAAATGGGACTTGCTGGTATGAACAATTATTTGGATTCATGCTGCAAAGTTATTTCTGTGGCAAAGAGAGATAAGACACCCCTATTGTGTTTTGTAGGTTCATTAGTATGATAGTTCAAATCCAGAGTTGTGTAAAAATCTGTAAGGTGTGTTAAAATGTATTTTTTAATGTTGTTTATGTTTTTTTAATATTAATATTTACATGGTGCATGGCTTAGTGCAAATATGGTGAACTGGATAAATAAATTAAAATTGATGGAAGCTGCATCTGTGATAAGGACAGTATAAATTACAACTGTGAATTAAGTGTGTATGTAGTACACCTGGTAAACACAATGAAACACACAGCACATAAGATATGTAGATCATGAATTAAGTCCCACATTTGTACTGTAATCATGAAACATAATAAACACTTTTTACAAGAATAAGACATGTTGAGCTTTGCTTGTCACATTTGCTTGTTGCTCACCTCTGCGCAAACACAGCATAATGCCTCAAACAACAAGCAGAAGCTGTCAGTTTCAGAAAAGATACAGTGTTACATCTTTTGCTTTCCATCAAGCAAGCATGCTAAGCGGCATTGCTCAGTGGTCAGCACACTTACAGAACACCTGCAGACAATACGCAGACATTGTCAATTTCTAAAAGATACCTTGTTACATCTTTTGCTTTCTATCGCACAAATAAACTAAGGTGGCTTGCACAGTGGCCAGCACACTTCCACAACAACTGCAGACTTGTTAATTTCTAAAAAGATACATTGTAAAATGTGTGGTGTTCCATCTTGAAAACAAGTTAAGCAGTGTTGGGCAGCGATCAGCATGCACAGTCATGACTGTGAAAAATACAGCTACTGCCTCACTCTCTCTGTGGCAACAGGTGTAAGTTAAGGGCCATAATACAGGCAAGATAGAGTTCTAATCCAGCAAACTAATTGTAATTGTACTACTGCATAAGAATTTTTTTCTCCCTCTATTATGTAGATATTCCAAACATGTGCCTGTGATGTACTTTATATTCTATTTGTGTTTTTTATGGAGCTTTTCTTCCTGGGCCTCCACTGAAAATGGGCTCTGCTTGACCCAGTGGACCGTGCAGGTAAACAGATGTCAATAAATAAATAAAACTCCAACTTTTATCAATGCTGTTCCACTGTAATATATATAAAAATTAACAAAAATAATTATACATAAAAATACCTATGTATAGCAGGTAGATTGAGCAGACACATTATATCATATATATTATATATATAACAATGAGTATCAGTAAAATTATGGTCATGTCACGTACATACTTGGTTAACCGCTCAACTCTTTAATGTGTATATATAACTAATGAGCATGTCTAACAAACAAGTCCTCAGTTGCAATGAGCACTGTAGACAGTAATGGATGTAAAAAAATACACCTGTTGCCCAGCCTTCTGTGTGACAACTGGTGTAAATTCATGGCCACAATACAGGTGAGCCAAGGTTCTAATCTAGCACAATCCAAATTTAATTAATGCTGTTCCGCTCAATTTTTAAAACTGAAGAACACTATAAAGATAATTAGACATAACAATAATTATATATAGCAGGGATATCACAAATTATATGTGTGACTGAGGGTATACTGACAGTTATGTTTTCATATTTAAAAGCGTATTCTCTGGACTTCAAACTTCAATGATAGCCATATACACATGAATGTATAAACCAAGATATTGTCAGATCACACACATACATGGTTAACCACTCACTCTTTAATGGGTATATATAATTCATGAGCATCTCTGACAAACACTTCCTCTGTACAAGGAGGTAAAAACACCTATGTGGAACATTATGTATTGTCTGTTTTACATAAGTTCAAATCCCACATCGTACAAATTACTTTTATCAGTGTGTAAAGCCACACAAAAAATCTGTCAGGTCACAAAATGTATAAACCCAAATAGATGTCTGAAAAGATAAGTCATATAACAGGTACAATAGCATCCAACCCATAAACTAATACCAACTGTCACCTTACCCTCCCTATTTCATAAACTGCTTTTCTCTCTGTTTGGTATTGTTGCTCTCTGCTTAACATCACACAAATACGATTGGCATGGTTATCTAGGTTTTTATACTGTCTACTAAATGCAATATCACAAACTGGCAGGAAAGCACTTTAACTGTTGTTGTATGACCAGTGGGCACATGGCAGGAGCTAGAAAGATAGATGCCCAATTTAGGGCTCAAAGATGGGGTGTAGAGGAGTCCAGAATATTCTGTGGACTCTTTGTAAAGCACCACAGCTGTAAGCTATTGCACTGGGGCTCTTTCTGACAAATTACAAAATTATTTCCAGCACAGAGACACAGGCCAACCAGTGTATCTCAGGCTGACTTCCCTCAAATGGCTGCTGCACTAACACCCAGCACATCTGGGACCCAAACTGGCAGTATTTTGTCTGCAGCCCTTGCACTACCTGGGCCTTCAATATCAGGTAGCATTACACCGGCAGCTGGTGTAGTGGCACCCTCCACGTGTATTGGTGGGTATGGTGATTTTATCTCCCACGAGTAGCTGCCAGACATGGTGTGTGAGGTCATAAAATTTGCCATTGGTGCACACCTCAGCTGTATGGAGAAAATGCTTGCTGGAATGCTGTGAAAACAAACAAATCAAGAACTCCAACAGCAAGCTGAGGAAGAGGACAGTGATTATAATTCTGAGAATGAGGGCTCAATTCTTACTGTCTATGTCTTGACAAGCATGGGCCTCTGATGTCCCCTCCCTATCCCCAGTCATGGTGACACCCAATATTTTTTTGTCCCTCACCATCCTGTCTCTGTCTTGTTTGTCCTGTTTGTCTGCAACTGCTTCCTCATCAGCCCTACTTACCTGACCCTGACATACCTACCTACATCATCCAAAATTCCTGTCTTACTGAACTAAAAAAAAAATGGGCACATTTCCCACAAAACATATAGTCCCATACATAGCCCTCCACTTCACACATGTGTCTTCTCAACACACTTGATTTGGTCCAATTGGCTATACATGATTGCATTGTTGTCACCCATCTTTGTTGAGGTGACATTCCAAAGTCATCCAATATTCTATCCATGTTCATTTTACACTGTTGAAGAAATGGATAACTATGGTTCTTTCCTAATTCCCTCCTGCACATTCCTATATTTCTTCCCTTAGTTCTTGCCTCTGCTTGCCCCCTATTTTACCACTTTCCAATCTACCCAATTTTCATACTTTTAATCTTGTCAAAAAAGCACACCACACACATGGCAGAAATGCCCCCTAATGAAGCCATTCACTTTTTGTCCTCTGAATTTGTACAGAGTTCGGCATTGTACACCAATGGTGAGCGACAGTGAATGGCACCTCATGTCCTATGCCATAGTACAGTTAACTCTAAGCAATGCTGCTTAAACTCAATGCACTAAAGTAACATGCAGTAAAAGCAGACTAAAGCAGTCAAATTCCATATGTATTGTTACATTTCTTTACACTGATGAATGTATAACACTGCAAATCCATGCGTGTACTATTGACATAAATCAATCTCAGAGTTATGAAAGCCAATAAATGTAAAATGCTAGTACTTATGAGCACCACCAATTACAATCAAGACATTTTGGATTTGTTACATGATGACTCCTGTTACATTGAAGTTAATATGGAGAAGGTTAAAAGGAGTTTTTCTACCATTGATAAGTTCTATTTGACCTGCTTAGATAGGGTAAACATAAAGTATAACACCTTGTCTTTTTTAACTCTGACATTTCCAAGAATGGCTAAGGTGTTTGGAATACCAAAGGTGTACAAGAACCGTAGCAGGCTCCTTTTAGACCTATTGTGGCTGCATCTCACTCTAAGATGAAACCTATTTCTATCTTATTGGATCACATTTTGAATCCAGTTGTTCAGGGCTCATAATATTATTTGCGAGACTCTTGGCACCTTTTGGAATTACTCAGTGATTTTCCACTTAAAGACACATCATTTGCATTTGCTTCCCTTGATGTTGTTTCCCTCTACACTGGTGTTCACCAAGAGGTGGAGATTAATATGTCAGGGAATATCTCAGCAATTGCACTTCTTTTGACCATAATAAGATTTACATTGTCTATTCCTTATTGGAGATTGTATTACATAACTTTTTCTGCTTTTCTGACAAGTTATAAGCAGATCTCTGGGGTGGCTGTAGGAACAAAAGTTGCCCCTGTGTTTGCCAATTTAGTTATGACTATGGAGGGGAGAATAAGTTCCTCAAGGAACACAGTTTATCTAAGAACATCCTACTGTATTGTAGATATATAGATGATCTGTTTTTTTTTTCTATGGGGAAGAAATTTGGATGATTTTCATACTTTTGCATGTTATTTGAATGGAAACAAGTTACAATGTTGACTTGGGGATCTTTGGTAGCAAAATTTTTTGGAAAGGACACCTTTGTTAACCAGTATCTCCATAGGGGCAGTTTTCACCCCAACCATATGAAAAGAGGGTTTGGCAAAGGTCAGTTGATCAGAATGAATAGGCTGACCACTGATGAGGTCATGTTTTCACAAAAATTGATTAGATTAAGGGCATTTTTTATGAACTGGGGTTGCGATCAGTCATGGTTGGATGTTCTGGAAAAGGAAGCGCTTTTGTTGAGACAAACTAAGGCATGTCCTATCATGGCTGGGCAATGCTCATCTGGTTCTTCACTGTGTATTGACATTTCACCTTCAGATACACAGCAACTTGTTTATTTCAAATGTTTTTTTCTTATTCTTATTTCTAATGTAATGCGGTTAATTAAAGACATCATTTCAATGTTGATTTAGCCAAATTTTGGGGTGATAAACCAGCTTTCACCTTCAAGAAATCTTGCAATTTGAAACCATTAATTGAACTTGGTCAGAAAGAGAAACCTTTTGTTTTGCCACATGGTCTATTAGGCACGTTCAACTATGGTCATTGCAAGCAATGCAGGTACATTAACAACTCTTCCTTCCTTCAGTTTAAACACTGTGACAAGGTGGTTTGGGCAAATGGTTATTACAATTGTACTTCGAAATACATGGTGTACCCTGCTTACTGCGATTCTTGTAATTGTTTTTATGTGGGAAAAATGATCAGATGTTTCAATAGAAGTATTTACAAACATTTGCTAGCTATAAAGAAAAAAAGACATAATGCATTAGCTAAGCACGCAGTAGTTTGTAACGACTTTAGAAAGTATACTTTTTTGATTTTAAATGCTGGCAGAGCTGATGTGTAAACTGGGGATTGTAAGACTTTACTTGAATGATGTGAGTCTATATGGCAGATAAGACTCCAAGCAGATCATGTCCCAGGTCTCAATGACTCTATTAACATCAAATATTTTAACAATGCAAAATGTACAATATTTTTATCAGAAATGTTTATGTTTTTGTCATTAAGAGTGTTTTTTCACTATAGCACTTAAAGTCTTGATTGATGGGACAGCACACACTAGTTTTTAGGTATTATTGGTACTTTAAAGTCATATGATCTTTTGCTTTTCTTTTAAAAGTTGGATGTGTTTGTACATATGCATTTTCTGAAGAAGTTCTTAAGCAATAAAAATGGAATGGAAGCACTTAACTCTTGAGTCTGAAACATACAGTTAAAGCAGAGTAATGGAACTCAAATTACATATGTACTCTTACAGTTATTTACACCGAGGAATGTATAACACTGCAAATCCATGTGTGTACTGTTGATATAAATCAACTGACCGATGTTCATTTTTATACTTCACTATAGTCATTGCCTCTCATATTTGCAAAAAATATCATATTTAATTACATTATGCCATCCTGAAAAACATGTGCAAAAAATAGATCGAGATGGATTCAAACCCTGTCTCATTTGTGTTCAAAATAAGAAATCACAACTGTTGTACCTGCTGCCATACAGAAAACTAGGCAGCATGTGTTTTAGCAACTCTTTCTTCATTCATTTTAAACACTCAGTATTGTCCAAAGTGCTGACTGCCACACCTCTACATTTATCATGTTTGTGCAGAGGAAAGCAAACCAATGGAAGTATTACTATTTTCACAATAAAGCAGAGACCCACATTTGTTTTTTTTTTTTTTTGTAACTCCGCTTAAATGGAGAAGACAATAGCAACAGTCCTTAATGTTATAAAAGTTATAACACAACATTTCCAATATAAACTGCATTCTGAACATCATTGTATTTGTCAGCTTTTTTACACTAGCCTAGAGTCATATGTACTTCTTAAGTTTAAGTTTTAGCCATTAAATGTGAATCTCATATGCATAAACAATTTGCCATCGATCGCGCAAACCATTTACTTGGCAGTGCACTATGGAAAGAGCTGATTTGCATGTATTAGTATGTTTAATGCACAGTTTTCAACCCATTATAATCCATATAAACACACAACTAAAGGGAAGGCACTTGTTACTGAGTGAACACATATCTACTCAGACTCATGCACTTGAAAATGGATATGTCAGTAGTAGTAGTCCCCAAATGTCAACTACACTACAGAAATAAATAGCATAACTACATTGTTGTATCATCTAAAGCTTTATACTGACACACATTTAGAATCTCTTATATTAATGTGGACATCAATTCATCACAAATATGAACACACATACATACACAGTTGCATCTATGCTGATCACAAAACATGTATGCGTACATACACAGTTGCATATATGCTGATCACAGAACATGTGTGTGTATATGTGTGACTGTAAGTGTGTAATGTACACAACATATTGGGAAACAGGTGCATCTATCTGTCTTTTGTGACATGCTTTCCTAACAATGTTTTCTATCCAGTTTGAAAAGCTGTCTTTTAAAGTATACCTGCATATTGGAAACACAGCAGAAAATACAAATTTCACACTTTGCACACCACTCACATAACAGGATATGCTACTCACATCATATAATGATGATGGCATCATCTATAAAGACCAGTAAGACAAGGCAAAACCATACTTTAGGGATGGTGCATTTATTAACTACTGTGTTTTACAGATGGGAAGAAAATACTTACATGTGGGTTAACTTGCCACTACAGCCGCATTATGTGAGTGTCTCTATGTATGTGTAAGTGTGTGTGCATAGTCAGAAAGACACAAGTCTATATCCTACTGTCAACAATCCAGTCCAGTGCAAAACAAATATTTTAACAGTTGTACATGCCTACACAGCCATTTCATACCAGCCTCCCCACATCTTCTCGCAAACATACAGTGATGATGTCATCCACTATAAACTGACTAGCAGCAGTGTAAAAGTCAGAGTTGTGACATGATGTTTGCATTAAGTACTGAGTAGTCTAATTTGTGTAACTAGTTAGGTAGGGGTTTTAATCTTTCTGCAATCAACTGGTGTGTGTGTGTGTGTGTGTGTGTGTGTGTGTGTGTGTGTGTGTGTGTGTGTGTGTGTGTGTGTGTGTGTGTGTGTGTGTGCGTAGTCAGAAAAACATCAGTCTGTATTCTCCTGTCAGCAAACCAGTCCCACCCCAACAAATATTTTGACAGTCATACATGTCTACACAGCCATTTCATGCAGGTCTTCTAACATCTTCTCACAAACATACACTGCTTATGTCATCAGCTATAAAGTGTTGTCTGACACTATGAAAGCCAGAGTTGTGTTGTAGTGCTTGTGTTAAGTACTGTGTTCTATAGATAATTAGGTAGGGATTCTAGTCTCACTGTGGTCAACTGGTGTGTGTGTTTGTGTACAGTTAGTTCACATTTGAAAGACCATTTCAGAATAGCATGTGAGACAGTCCTACTACCATCTTCTTCTCAACACATTGCTGATGTCATCAGTTATAAAGTTTCTGACCCTATGAAAGCCAGACGTGCTTTTGCACTTGCATTATGTACTGTATTCTATAGATAGTTAGGTATGGGTTCTAGTCTCACTGTGGTCAGCTGGTGTGTCTCTTCATTCAATAATCAGTAGGATGACAATTTTACATCACAGCTGTGTCAGACACTCCTCCAAACATCTGCTTGTAACATACATTAATTCATCCTGTATAAAGTGTGCTATGACAGCATTCAAGTCAAACTTGTGCTGTGGCGGTAACATTATGTACTTATTCTACAGATTAGCTTCTGTAAATAGATATTTAGGGTTCCTAATCTAACAGAAGACAACTTGAGTACATATACATTCAAATAATATTTTTGAGACAATTTTGCACTGCGATTTGACTCCACATCCATGTCTGACACTCCTCCCAACATTTTCTTCTCAGCATACATTGATGCCATCATACTCTACAAAGTACAACGTGACAGTGCTAAAGTCAGATATATGTGAGGCTGCTAGTGTTACATTGTATGGAATTCAGCTTCTATACCTACACAGCTATAATGTTCAAATCAGACCCAGTCTACGTGTGTGTGTGTGTGTGTGTGTGTGTGTGTGTGTGTGTGTGTGTGTGTGTGTGTGTGTGTGTGTGTGTGTGTGTGTGTGTGTGTGTGTGTGTGTGTGTGTGTGTGTGTGTGGTTGATCTTTTGAATTGCTTTTCATTTTGCTACCACTTAAGAGAACCTTTAGCATAGCTGCATGCATCCAACACCCCCCTTTTCCCTCTAGCCACATGACAGCCTTCCTGCAGAGGAGTGGAGGATGTCCTCATCTCAGAAATGCATGTGCACAACATGAAGCAGGTTCCTTCCATGAGCTTCTGCAAGCCATCTCCAGACCACTGGATGTATAATTGAATTCTGTCATAGGGAGGTGCACAAGTCACATGTAGACAGAGGCAGTATGCGATGCAATCAAACAAATGCACATATATGCACATAGCCTTGCTATCTTCCATCATATAGATATAGATATAGGCAGTTGGGTTTAAATGGTATAATAATAGACAGAATTTCATGTGATGTTGGCTGTTAGCTTAGTAATGTCCTATGATCCTATGAACATTTCACATGTCAATGTCGCTGTCATCGACATGTGTTGTGCTGAGGTGTGGATGTATGGCAAGTCTAAAAGAGGGTATTACAATCTGTGATGTGAGGTAATGTATTGATGGCTGCTGCTGCCATTTGATTACACGTTCTTTCCATAACAGCTTTAGTAATACACCTCCCGAGAACTGTTGATATGGGATGATACTATGCATATTGTTGGCATAGTAAGGCATGTGTTTCTGTAGTGGAGCAGATCAACATTCTATTCAATTCTCTTTCAACCATCACAGCAACTCCTGCAGTAAGGCACGTGTTTGTGTGTGCGTGTGTGTGTGTGTGTGTGTGTGTGTGTGTGTGTGTGTGTGTGTGTGTGTGTGTGTGTGTGTATACTTACCCTCATTAGATGCTCTGTGACATAATCATTATCAATTCATACTGATTACATTGGCACGTAAGTCTTGTTTCATCCACATGTTTTCTGTGATATACAAACATCATGTCTGAATTCAATTATTTGTTGAATTCATTGTATGAGAAATTGCGCTGCTATTCCTAAGGATAATTGAGGTAGTCAACAGCACCATTGTGTGACTATCAGCTTTTGTGTCAGTAACTGTTGTGCATGAGCCAAGCAATTCATTTGTAATGTGTCCATATATGGTATCAGGTCACTCAAACATAGCTTTCCAGTGAAAAACATGTAGGTATATGTTGTGCAATTGATGTAATTACATGACATAGGTAGAATTGTATGACTGTGTGAAGACTTCCACTGTGTGGCATATGATGCATCACCAAGGTTGTATTTGGAAGTGTTGTTACAAATCATTTATTTAAATAAGTGTGAAATGTTAAAGGGAATGCACAACTAAGCAGTGAGCTGTTTGAGGATGCCACCAGCCATACTCACCTAGAGAAAATAGACAATCTGCTAGCTGACAGTTTTTCTCACACTTCACCCCCCTGTCCTCACTAGCCATCAGCCAAAGTATACATGCAAACATGAATCAGTTTATTTTCTCAGGACAGCAGCTCATCTATGTGCTCTCTAAGGCTAAAAACACAGAATCAATAGGCCCTGTCAACATCCCAGATTGACTGTACCATGACATAAAACCTGACCTAGCAGACACAGTTGAATCTCTACTTAAACATAGCTTCCAGACAGCCTATGTTCTGGCAGAAGGGTATACAGCAACAGTCACCTGTCTGAACAAGGGGGATTCATCACTTGATGCAGGGACTTATAGACCCATAATCCTGACTCTCCTCATCTGTGAAGCAGACCAATGACTCATCATGGACCTTATCAAAAAGGATACAGGTAATCTCTTGACTAACAAACCCATGTTTGATTTAATGCTAAATCATGTCTATTAAATCTGGTTGACTTCTTCAAGAAAGTTAACAAGGCCATGCATGAGAAAAAGACTGTCATCCCACATAACTTGATCTGGCTAAGATATCTGACAAAAATCCACTCTCGAGTATTACAAAAAAGCTGTCTCAGGTCGGCAGAAACACCTGTGTCACCAAGTGGTTAAACAAATGGTTCACAGACAGGATACATAATGTTGAAGTGTGTGAAATCAGCTCTAGCTAGAGTCAAGTGGCCAGGTCCCTACCTCAGGGTTATGTACTAGGCCCTTTGCTGTTCAGTATTTCAGTCTCATAAGTCAAGACATCCTTTGTTTAACAAGCTTTGGGGATGACTGCGTATTGTGTACAATCATTAAAACCAAGAGCACTATTGATATAATGTAGAAAGTATTAACACACAATTGAGTGCTGCCACATGCACGGAGACACACTAGATGAACAAAAAGCATAATAATTTCTTTATGAAAGGAAATATATGAGCTAATTACTATGTACAATAGAGACAGCACACCCCTAGGATCAGACCAACAATTCATCACCATCATTCCTACATTCATGTCTGTGGCCCTTTTCAATACATACACTTCCCCAGACTAGTGTATTTATAATGCAGTCTATGTACCCCTGATGATCACCACCAAACCTTTATTTCAGCATCCAAAAACATGTTTGTACTGTACTTTGCACTGAGTATGCTTTCCTATTATGTGCTAGTACTGCATTCATTGCCTTAAATTAAACCCTAGCAGTCATTGTGGCTGTCCACATAATCGTTCAGAAAAGGTCTGCCTCTAGGTAAACTTGTTTGCATATCTGAATGTGTATATGAAGCTCTACACAGTTTCCTGGCCACAAAACCTCGCTTGTATCAATGTAAGAGCAATACATAGCATGGATATGCAGTTAGCACTGCTGCTCATCGCACCAACACATAAATTCCATGCAGGCTTCTCGCTAGGCCTACATGGAGGTTATTGAATCCCTGGAGATGAATATGATGCCAAAATTCAAGGCACAAATAAAAGCACCAGTATGGGCACATTTACCAACAGGAGGGTGTGCATTCACTTGTTGCTGAGCAAGAGAAAGATTTATCATGCAGATGTGAAGATTATTAACACCTCTTGTTGGATATTTTACTAGCTGCTTTAAATTATGAATTTAATAAAAATATAACCAATTTGAGAGCACTGAGGCCAGGAAAGGCTTTAGAACTTTTCTCCCAGGGTCTCAGCTGAAAATAGGCACCTACCCAGTCAGACTTTCCCTGTAATGAAATATCAATAAATAAATAAATACCCCAATTTGTGCTTGGAATGTTTAAATCTCCAGTTATGAGTAAAGACTTATGTAACTGATATGATATGAATGTCAGTCACAAATACTTGACCTTCAGAGGGCAATAGATGTGAAACCCCACATTGCCTATCAGATTTTAATAAATGCAACCTTCTATAAATACTTGCCAGTAAGGTTGATCAAACTATGTTTCAGTAACCACTATGACACAGTGATCTAAATCTTATAATAATAATATCCACCCTTCTTTTTTATTTCTTAAATTAATAATAGTGGCAGGATGTTATCTTCTGCCATTTGTATTAGACCAGATTTGGGATAGGGGGCATATCAGAGTTCTGTCTTATCTAAGACAATAAGCAAGAAATTGAAAAGATTACAAATAATTTCTGCACCAAAATCTTTCATGGACTTGCTACTTACTCTTATGTTTCAGTTTTAAAGAGCTAGCAAAGAAAGGGATGACCTGACTTTGGTCTGCCTTTCTGTAGCAGACATATTTTAGAGAGAATGTCTTAGTATATGGCCTTATTTGGGATTATATGACTAAACAAAGAAATATAAAGCACAAGTTAATCAAAGAATTTAAAGAACAAAAGCGGTGCCAATCTAAGAAAGCTAAGTTAATGCTTTTTACCTCAAAATTTTGCTAAAATTAAAAGCAGTCTTTTACCATAAAATCAACAAGTAATACTTGCATTGAAACTTTAACTCACAATAAACTACTAGGCATTATAATAGATGACAATTTCAAATACGACAAGCATATACTGTAAACCATTACATCTACATACCAGAAATTAGGCTGCCTTTATAGGATCAATGGATTTCTTACAGATACTGCAAGAAAAACTCTAGCCACCACCTTCTTATTGTCAACTCTCTTATACGTTGCTACTACCCTAACAAACCTAAACAATATTCAAAGAAAGAAACTTGACTCCTGCTACAATAAAAAAGAGCAACATTTGCCATCAATCTCCTCCATGGGACCAACCATTGACATAGCTTAAAGCAATTAAACTGGCTTGAACTGCACAACTACCTAACATATTCACAACTAACTATAGCACACACACTCATTCATCATTCAGAAAAGTGCCCTGCACTACAAAACGTTTTACTGCACTACTGGCCAGCTAGGGACCTCCATTCTAGTAACAAATTCTTACTACTCATAAATAAGTCAAATAATGTTGCAGGAGACTTGCTCTACTCACAGTATATTGCTAAAGTCTGGAATAGTATCCCCACACAAAAAACAACTCTCCAACAAACTCAATAGTTTTAAAGGACTGCTTAAACAACATCTTGCTGCACATGCTCATTACAAGGTTAAGATTTTCTGTTCACACTACGATACTGTCTAAATACTCTTCTTAAACAGAGTACACTCAACCTCTCACTGAAATAACAAAACTATTTTGTACATAACTGCTACCTAAACAAGCCACTAAGTTGCACATGGCATCTTTAGTAACTTCTACCACTGTAAAATCTTAGACTGTATAAATGTAGCTACTGTTTGTGTATAAATGCAAATAGAAATGTAACTACTCTGTGTTTAACTGGAATGTAGCATAATGCAATGTTAGCAAATGGAGCATTTCTTCCCAGGCCACTGAAAATGGGTGTTTCCCAGTTGGACTCTCCCTGTAAACAAAGACAAGTAAATAAATATAAAAATTGTGCAATACTTCAGCCAATTAAGACACTCCATTCGCAACCCACTTCTACAGAAGTTTTGAAGTCATATTTCAGTTGATATGAAACCTCATTCGTGTCACTTTTGTCTGATAATGATTATTTCAATCTGTCAGTATAATGTATGTATATATGTGCATATGTGATATCACTATTATTAAATATTACGAGATTATTAATATTTTCAATCACACTGCAAGATAGCTTAGCCACAAGTGCCACTTGCAGATAAGTACTGAGTTTTTTGAAGATGAAGATGACCCAATGTTAACAAAAGCAAGACATTGTACATGTTCACTTTTTGATAATTTCAACATTGCAAAGGCATGCAGGGCTCTCTTATCACAGGACACTCTCAATTAAGGCTGTTGTGTCTGACATGTGTGGTTGTATATATGTACTTGTAGAAAGGCTCTACATTGGCCTCTTCAGGAAAAAAAAAACAACTCAGTAGCGGACTACAACATATACATAAACTTACACAACCAAGCAAAGAATACCACTGAATGTCTAAAGACTTTATAGTTGCATTACAGACAATCCCCTACCTTTACAAATCCAAGAAAATTATAGAAAAAGGAAAACTACCTAACTAACCACTCACAGCTGAACTCATGAAATGTCATTTGCCCCTCCCTTAAAGGCTTACATTCCTCATTTCTCATCAAGGAGCAAGCAAGCTGTTTGACTCACTCCCTAACTATGGGTCATCTGGTACTGATGGTCTTTGTTCATGGTTCATTAGACTCTGTGGTAATTCAGTTATTTCCTAGATACTGCATTTCACTAATCTCTCTCACAGTCTGCAATCCATTCCCATAAAGTGGAAAAGAGCAAAGATTATGTACCATTAAAAATGTAGCAAACCAGCTAAACTATAAGATGAAAGACTAATTTCTCTCCTCTCCCACCAAAGGAAACTGCTGGAAAGAGCAGTATGTAATTATCCCAGGTTACCTTTATCAGTAAAACATTCTAACCTGATACCAACATGGATTTCTAAAAGAAACAAGTACCCAAATTGCTCTACTCACAATTGTTGATACTGAATTAATTAACACTAGTAAAGCCAACTTAATAGTTGACCTAGCCATTGAGTTTAGCAAAGACTTTAAAAGAGTAAACTACAATCTGCTATTAAGTTCCCTTCTCCCTCATATCTTCTAATTTTTGTTCACAATGTGCTTTGGAACCAAACGTTAAGTAATAAATAAACGTGTGTTTGCATTTTGGATGGTGTGCTCTGTAAGGTATTCTTTTTGCTGTTTGTGTTTTTAGGTCAATTTGTAATACTTCCTTTCTTATAGACCCCTTGTTTTTGGGTCTGAAAGTGTTTTTTTGTTCTCTTATAACAGCTATTCATCAATTATCAGTTTTAGGCTCTATTCTGTTCTACCTTTTTGCTAGTGACATACAACACCATTACAAACTAACTCAATTCTGTATGTTGATGACCTTGTAATCTTTGAATACATCCCTCATTGTGTAACTATACTGAACAAGCAGCGATATTTGAAAAGTTCTGTATCTGGCTACAGAGTAAGCAGTTTACACTAAACACTAATAAACCCAAGTTTATGTTCTTTGATATTCATCCAAACCCTAAAACCTTATCACCCCTAATGCCCCCTTACTTACAGAAAACTGAGCAAGTAGTCTCCTTTAAAAACTTAGGCCTGAATCTAAATAGTATTTTATATATGACCATTCATAGCAATAATCTAAAAGCAAAATGTAACCCTCTATGGCTATCAGAAAGTCTTGCATTCTCTTACACCTGGAAGTACAGCTGCAATGGGTAAAATATTTTGCAGCCACTGATACAGTACAGTCTCTTACTTCTCACTTGTTCATCAAAGAAAAAACTTAATGACTTGCAAATATTCTCCCCACCCCCACCCTCTGGCATAACATTATTCTTTCATAATTAAGCATACAAAGAGGCTGCCAGTGCAGCAGCATGCAGACCTTATCCTACTGATACTCACACATAACATCATCAGGTGCAGCAACCCACTCAGGGCTGTATTAAAGTTGTTAGCAAAACATTCCCAACACCAACTGCACTCCAGTTCAAATAATGCAACAGTACTACAGAGACCAGATAATAATAATTTATCATCCACGGATTGTGCATAGGCCCCAAAGTATGAAGCCACCTCCCCAGCAGCATTAGAAAATGCCAAATAGCTAAAAAAATTCAGGTCAAAATCACTTGACCTTCTGGAAGAAAAGCCACATGGTCATGCTTTACACAACCCACTATTACATATTCTCCATAACTTTAGCCCCTACTCTTACGCACATACTACTTTTGGCACAAGACCTAAGCCCAACATATAATCCTTTGTTTTAAGCTATGTAAATATTGTAAATAGATGATAATGCAGCAGTGTACTGGGGCATTGTAAGTGTGTATTGAAAATGTCATTACCGTCTCAGTCACTCATGCTTAAATTTACTCAAACACTTTGAATTTAACTTAGTTCAGCTTCTGTCTATGTATATGGTTCTGCATTTTGCCATGTGTATTGCATCATTATCTCTCTTGGCTGTGGTTGTACTGGGACCCGTTGGATTAGTCCGCTATCATAGTTAGCAAACATAATAAACAACTAACTAATTAAACAAATAAATACATACATATTCCTATGTACACTTCTGTACTTTATGAGCAAAACTGTTTTCTAACTATCCTTTAACAGTTCAGAAATCAGAAACACTTTATTTGTTTAATTGTTCAATAGTTTTGGTTAAAGCTTTAAATACAGATCATGTACAAGCAAATGGATATTGCTTTGTATGATCTAATCGACAGTATAGAAAAAAAAATAAAGATCAGAATCAGAACTATCCAACAACTTGTAGTATCCAGCACAATACTTATCATGCATCTCAGGCAGTATATCTCTGTAAATAGACTAGTTAAAATTTCAGCAATGCATCAAATAGCAAGTATAAGGCAATTTTTTGACCCTCATAAATACATACAAATGACATATACTGAAAATGGGTCCATATCAGTTTATCAAAAAATCAGTTCAGCGCACATCATTTTCAGTGCACTTACATCGAACATCCCATTCGTCAAACTGCTAATACACAGAACGCAGTACAGTGAGGATCAGGAAATTTGCCCTTTCCCCACTGTAGTGCAATCTCAGAGCTGGTATATATAATTAGTGGAGGGTGCAGTCCCCCACATGAGGGGAATTCGATGAATGGCATTTCCGATGAAATGCCATTTGTTGAAGTGACAATTCGATGAAGTGATATAGACCCACTGAAAATGGTACCTCATCTTCAGGAAATGGTCACAGAGCAGCTATTATGCAGGTCATGACTGTACTCAGCTGTACAACATTAGCAATATACATCTGATTCAAGGAAAATAGACAGTATATCCAGGAGTAAACTCTTTTCTAAAATGGGAGCCAAAAAGCATCCTCACACAAACACCAGGTTATCTTTGTTGAACTCCAGCCTCTTTCTGTTCCCTCATTTTTGTCTAAAGCTCTTTCCAACTTATATGTCCTAATATCTCACATAATTAGCTAAACAAAGTCAGAAATATGATTCTCCAGTTTGTTTGTTAACATGACTTCTGTTCTCTTGCTGTCGAAAAATATTATGGTTACCACTAACAAAACAGGCAAACTATATATTCTCTTCTTGGCCATCTCCTGTTCTTTCCTCCATTGCACAACACACAAAACTCTCAAGGAGGATTTGTTGCTAGGCCTTCTTAACTTCTAACCACTTTTGTCTAACCCTTGTTCATGTCCAAAACAGGTGGATATTGTCTCTTGTAGTTCATTTACATTTCTAAAACTAGACATGTTTAAACTAAAAGTTAATATATTCTTGTCAGATAACAACAAGACAACAAATGGTTAAAAGTTGCTAACTATATTTGCTACCTAGGTTTAAGGCTAGACCATGTAATTAACATCCAGATTTCCTTACAAAACATCCAAAAACAAAATTAATAAAATACCATTCTGGGAGAACATTGAAGGATTGATTGATTGATTCATTCATTCATTCATTCATTGCATTTGTTAACTGAGATGGTCTGAATGGTTCATGTAAGACCCAATTTCAGTGAAGGGTCAGGGAGGACAGATCCACACAACAAGAAATTTAGTCACACGTGTAGAGTTTTGATAGAAAAAGTACAGTGTAGAAAACAGCTTTGTTTAGAAAAACAAAAACAGAATATGTTCAGCAGATTATTTATTAAGAAACTAAAATATCATCTTTTTTTTTGTAGTTACTAACAGGATTCTAATGGGATTCTGCAAATGCATATGCCACAGATTTCATTGCAAGCAAACACAAGGTAGACAGAATCAAATTTCTATCAAATTTAAAATAACATTAAAATGCATGTCAGCAAAGTAATACCCATGTTTGGCAAATAAGTGACATGTTTGTTTCACTGCTACTGAAGAAAATAAGGGTAATTAGTTTTTGTGGTACTGATGTCATACCATGCAGAATAGGAATAGAGAAAGAACATTGCATGTTATAATGAATACAGGTATATAGAACACACAGCACGACACAACAAACCAATCCTGACATAACATTTAACATCTTATCCAGTAACAAAACTATCATATTTCCTGATACCCACACAAAGTTTTTTAGGATTATAACTGACTGTAACATGAAATTCAACATCCATATCTCCATCACTATAAAGAAAGTACACAAAAAACTAGGTACTCTATATAGAAATAAATACTTCTTTACAAATTCTGCTAGGGCCACTATTGCACACACTCATCTCATCTCTACACTACTATATGCCTCTCCAATCCTCACCAACCTTAGAAAATCTGGCCTATTCAAACCTGAAGCCTGTTATAACAAAATTGCCAAATTCGCTACTAACAATCCCTACAGATCACACCACTGTCTAGCTCTCAAACTACTTGATTGGCTTGAACTTCAGAACCTACTTCTTTACAATCAGCTTACCCTGACAGATAAAATTCTACAACATCCTGAGAAAAACCCTTCTCTACAACAACTAATAATTCCATACTTCTGTACCAGAAACCACCGCTCCACTAACAAACCTCTCTTCAAAGTAACTAAAGACAACAATGCTGCTGGCTCATCTCTGTGCTCTAACACTATTGCCAAATAGTAGAATAAACTAGCTCCCTCATCACTGTTATACTTTCCATACATGAATTTTAAAAAATCCTTAAAATTACATTTACTGAACTCATGGCTCCTGCAACTGTGACGGTCCAGGTTAATTCTAGGACTCTGCTTCCTCTTATCTATTCATCTATCAAACCCACATTCCATACATCTACTCTCCTCATTTCTCTTATAAACGTATCCACCTGTTCCTTCCCATTGCTTTATTTAATGTCAGGTACTAAAATATAAGAATTAATATCTGTTGAAACTATGTTATGTCACATGTTAATTAATGTTGAATGTTATTAATATACTGTAATGTATGAATGCAAAATGTAGATCAACATTGTGCATTGAATTACAGTTCTTTTAAAATTATTTGTGGAACTTTTCTCCCCGGGCCTCCACTGAAAATGGACCTATGTCAAATCGGACTTTCCCGGTAAACAAATGTAAAATAAATAAAATAATATATAGAAGGAAAAAGAAGAGACAAGAAGGTAGTTTAAATGATGCATCATACTGAGAGAGACATAAAGGATTTTGTCATGAGGGGATTAGAGTATAAGAAAAATAGGAAGAAGAAAGAGAATGGAAGATACTTCATCCTGGAGTAGCATGGTGTGGGCATTGTCAGGAGGTGAGAAAGTGATTTTTGACATTTAGTTTGACTAGAACTCTATGTGCTGAGTCACCAAACATAGATATGTGGCAAAATATGCTTATGAAAGCATAAAGTGCTAAAGTACATGCTAATTAACCAATCCAACATGGTGGAGCTATTCAGGAATCTATAAAGCAATTGTGTACACTCAGTGTGGACTTTCGCCATGTACACCAACATTTTTTGAAATACAGGCATTATTACACTTAGAACTAAAAAAAACATGTTAGGGGCTGCTGCTGCTATTATTATACTGTATGTGCAGCAGACTTTAAATCAGGGCGCTGCTGCTGCTGCCAGACCTTATACAGGTTTAGACCCATTTAACTCATCATGGACTGAATGAAACAGAAACTGTTGAGAAATACAAGGGGACAGAGAAACACTGGAGGAAATATGCAGCCTCTGCTGCCCCATCACAGGCCACAGAGAAATAGTGGAGGACCCATCCTGGTGAAAACAAAGGTATATGTAGCATTAAGTATACTAGCTACTGGTACTTTCCAGCGACCCACAGGGGGTATATTAGAGGTGTCACAGTCATAAGGCTCTAGAATATTATATCACTTTTTAAACACAATGCTACTACATGCAAGGGAGCATATCTGTTTCCCATGAACACCGCAGGACAGAGCAAGAACTCTTCAGGAATTTAATGCAATAGCACACTTCTCTGAACTTTTGGGGACCATAGATTATATACACATAAAAATAAAATCCCCACCTGGGAAACAGAAGGAGGTACATCAACAGAAAAGGTTTTCATTCTATAAATTGTCAGGTTGCCTGTAATGCCCAAGTAATTATCTGCAATGGCTGAGTAGGTAATCCAAGCAGTTTCCACTACTCACACATATGGCACTCCTGGGAACTGCACACCAGGTTTGCTAGGGATGAAATTCCTCCAGGGCATCTAGTGGGGGGTGCAGGTTATGCATTAGTGCCTTGGCTCATGACTCCCATAAGGAATCCACACAATCTGAATGAGCAAGGATACAATTAGGCCAATGCACAAATTAGCACTATCATAGTATATGTGTTTGGTTTGCTTAAATGAAGGTTCTGGTGTCTAGACACATGAGGAGGTGCACTGCAGTATGACCTGGGCATCTGCGCCAAAATACTTACAGTTTGTGCCATGTTACACAGTATAATTCTCAGGAAACAGATTCAACAAGAACAGAAAGGGGTTGGACCACAGTTTCAAGAACCACAGGCAGGGCCAGCAGTAGCATATACAGATGAGGAGTCTGAGGGAGAACCACCAACTGCAGATGGTGCTGGTAGATGGAGTCATGCACAGTATGCCATGGCTCTGCTAAGAGGCAAAGGATAGCACTCAGAGTCACTACCACTCAAATACACATAGGAAAATGATGCATGTCAGACACCACAACCATAGCATCAGACAGGGACAACCCCCAAGGACACAATTGTTACCTGTAGTAATGATAGGGTAAGTGCGGAACATGTAACGAAAAAAAAACTAAGTTATATAACTGATTACTCTCATCTGGAAATACATATATGCCCCTAAGCAGAGCCTTTTGTCTGAGGTGTACAGTTATGTCAGTAATATGTCCTCTGTAAGGTGTCTGCAACATAAAGTTATGTTTTAGAACCAGTAGTTTGCATCAAGCATCTCAATTAACCACCGTCCATAAAACAGCTTCCAATGATGCAATGACAATACTAACTAAAATATGATGTGTTACTACAATATAGACATAATCCATTCACAAATGAGTAGAAACAAGAAATCAAAACTTCTAACTCTACAATAATCGATAAATATAATCTTGTGAATAAACAAGAATCACCTATCCACTTTGTGCATCAGATGTATATGCAACCCTAAGTCACAAATGTATGCGCAGAGTGGAGTGCACAGTCATCACCATCTGCACATGGGTGGGGAAAGGCAAGGCTGACACCAAAGAAGTGAGTGTGTGCAAGTAAGAAACACATGTATCTCTCAAAATATACAGTGTTCAGTGTTAATAACAACAGATGTATAGCACTCAACAGTACTGTTTAAGAATTTGCATGTGTGTGAAGTGGTACGGGCAAGTGAATTAGTTTTTTCTATATATCACAAAGCAGGCTGGTGTTACAAGAAACAAGGATAAAATTTATTCTTAACTAATTCCCTCTAGTACAACTCTTTTGAGTGTGTACCTTTAACTCCTAGTGGGTGTGGCCTGAGCCTTTAAAAATGAAGTTATCGCCTTACAATTCTAACAAATACTCATTTAAAGAGGTCAAATATCAATATAAGTGTGTTTGCCATCATGTATGCTTCAAGATAAAATATTCTGACACCTTGTATGAAGCATGGTTTTGGAATTATTAATGCAAGTATGAACAAGTAATATTTGACGCCTAGAGGAGCAGTAGGAGGTAACTGCAGATGCACCTGGAGGCGTCGCTCGGATGTAATGAGTTAAGCGCTTTTGTCACAGATTACAGTTGACTTCTTCAGAAAAAACAGAGTGCCTCCACCCCACTCCTTAAATACTCATTACAAACACATTACAAACCAATTTGTAAAAAACACCAAAGGCATTTAAAGGTACAGACTCCCTGTTTGCTCCACAATTATGCATGCAAGATAAAAACAAACTAACTATAAAACATGATTCAACATGTACTTTAAACTTAGTGGGCAGGATTCACAAAGCCTCCGTGTAAGAGTTATAACTCTTACACGGAGGCTGCAGTTAAACGGAGTGATGTCAGCATGCTTTGCATATTCATGAGAGCATGCTGAATCACACCTAAGTCTAACACGGTCCATGTAAGACAGTAGGGGGTGTGTCCGTAGGCTGAGCCCTGCAAGCAGACACGCCCCCAGAAGTGTAAAAGTGCCCAAAGTAAACACCCACAACAGAGTCCACGGAAATGTGAATAAACACAACACAACACATGCCCCCACAGACTATGAACATAAAATATATAAATGAACATGTTATATATTTTTTTTAAATTGTAAAAATGTTTAACCGTGAGTGCGCTCGTTTGCGCGGGCATGCCCGTAGCGCAGTTACAGTTAGCAGTCAGTGGGAAAGCATATAAGAACTAAATATGCAAAATAAGCCAGGAAGCAATAGCATAGCGGTAGAGATGTTGGCTGAAGAGCAGGCATTCATGGTTCAAGCCCCCACAGCACCAAATTTTTTTTTTTGCAAAATAAGCAGGAAACAAGTCCCTGACAAATATGTACACATAAAACCACAATTTATGTAAAATGTAATGAAATAGCCCATTTATATTGAAGAAATGTGAGGTAACAAAAGAATAAAAAATGCCAGATGTGCTCATAGCTGAGCTACAGTTTAACAGAGTGAGTGCATCTGCCCGTAGATGAGCAGTGGTTTAACTGGTGCAATATGAGTGCCCGTAGCTGAGCAGTGGTCTAACACGCTAAATCTATGTGCCCCTAACTGAGCTGAGCGTAATATGCATGCCAATAGCCAAATGAGGCTTAAAGCAGCGTACCCCATTTGCTCGGAGCTGCGTATCGCGCAAACAAGCTAAACGACGGGCAACGTTGAGCAAGCCGTATCAAAACTGCCTTTACACAGACACACCCATCAGCATGTCTAGACAGTCATGAAAAATAAAAAGCAGTGGCCAGGTTCGAACCCACGATACTATACACCATAGTCAAAGTACCAAACCACTAAGCCATGACAGCAGTACCTAGAAATGCAATAATAACTAATATATAGGAAGGAATACAAACTGGAGCATGACAATGCAGGTTTACTGAAGTTGATACAATTCCAAAATGGCCAATCACAGATATGTGTGGGAAAAACAGACTATATAAGCCCCATAGGCGGGAATACACAGCATAAACGATTGTAGAACTGACCTGCAGGCAGAATGACAGGAGTAGGAAAGGGTAGTTGCTTTCGAGCACAGAGGTGGGGTGTTGATGAGTCCAGGTACATGGTCTGGCTCCTAGTCCATAATCATGAGGCCCAATTCATGCAGGGCCAGGTCCTCTGGGGAGCATACAGGGCCGAGGCGTGGGACTGGTTGGCTCCTGATCTCACCAGTGCCACAGGGATTCCAAGAACTGGTGAGCAGGTCCGTCACCACCATGCGAACCTGAAGAGATGCAAGCAGGACCAACGGAACCTTTGGATCCAGGAGGCCCGGCAAACACCCAAGGCCCCACTACTGAGTAAGTAACATTTAACTATGTATGTAAGAAATTAAACTAGCTGATATTATGGAGATGTGTATTTCAACATTACTTCATTTATATTACAGCTGCAGGTGTCCGTTCTGCGAACCGCAGAGCCTATGGTGATAGGCTGGTGCGGTTGCGCCACCAGGCAGGTCAGTAATCCACTACCAGTAACTGTAAAGAAATATAAAAGTATGACAGTCAGCAAAAGAGTGCAGTGTAGTCAGTAAGGAATAAAATCTGCAAGTAACAGTGTGAAAGTGTATGCAAGTATTGCTTGATTACAAAAGTGTTTTTCAGCCTGTAAGTTAAACCGAAAAATGAAACTGTCTGACATATATTCTGAAATAAAAATGCCCTACCTGTAAGAAAATAGTACACAACCTGCAGCAGGCTGAAAAGTATAGCTGCAGAAGATGATGAAATCACATGTGTGAAATATATCCCTGTGGAAATACTGAAACATGACAGAAGTGAGACTGCTGGAAAGGATTGTAATAACTACAGGTAAAACATGTCAATAAAGCCTAGAAGTAAGTACCATCCTGAATAGTAAAATGAAAGCAAGTGAGAGAGTGTGAGAAAGTGTCACGAATCCAGCAATACTGTAGTAATAACCCCTGAATAAAGTATACTGCAGTCAAGACAGAACGAAATGCATGTGAGATTCAAAACCAAACAGCAAAATCTGTTCAAAGTGTTGCTGCATCTGGAATGTGTATCCCAAAATCTGGATATGTTGCTCTCAGTCTGCAATATGCAGATAGGATGAGTGTCTGATATACCAAACATCCACACTTGTCTACAGCTATATAAAGCAAATGTAGCAGGATGATGTAGCTGAACAAAGCTAGATATGAATGTGTATGAAGAACCATAAAATGTATATTGATGTTGCAGTAACAGTCCTATCACGAAGTCGAAATAGTTATCATATAGGAAACTGTAGTCAGAACAGCAGTGTGTATATAACTGTAGCTATTAGAAATGTACAGCATATGTATTGTTATTCGAAGGTGTTAATATTACTTTCTTTACCCCACCCTATAACCACATATAACCCATTCCACGTGAAAATGGTATGTGCAATCACAATTAACACCCCTGGACATTTGTCCTGTTGGGTCATATATATTTGCATGTCCGTTGATGCATCTGCCCTGTTCATACATCCACACCTGATGGCCTGTTGCCATCAATTAACCCTGCATGTTGTTGGACTGTGTATTTCTGTTCAAATTATGCATGTGTTATGCACGCTGTTCAATGGTGTGAATATCTGGGTGTTTGGTTAATGGGAATACTAATGCATGCTGTTACAACTAATTGTGAATGGTATTATATGTCACTAACCCAAACTGTCATGACATAATGCAAAACATAGGACGACAGGGAAGGCGGGTTCCAGCGGACCCACCTCTCCCACCTCAGCTGGCGAGTGCACCTGGCACTAGTGCCGAGTCCGGACCCTCCTCCAGTGGCCCTGTGCCACCTGCGGGTGGAAGCACTGCAGGGGGTGGGCTCACCCCCCCCTGCAAGTGTAGCCGGAGGAGAACCACCACTCACCCTCCGTAGCGTCCGGACTGTGGTGCGTAGGGAGATTCGGGACTCTGTTCTCGAGCCCCTATGCCAGCTCGAGGCATGGGGTGATGCAACTAATGGGCATGCCTGTTTCCCCGCCTACACAGCCCCCAGCACAGCCCCGTCCTGGGCAGTGAAGGAACAGTGGCAACTGCCTATGGGTGGGGATATCAGTTCCACTGTTGCCATCTGTGGGATCATGGGCTCTGGATATCCAAACCTCCATCCCCATCAATTGTGTAACCCCCCCACATGTGTCATTCACCGCCCCTGTATGCGTCTTGTTTGTCTTGTCTGTTTACCTACTCAACCTACCTCCCCAGCTGTACCGACTTCCTTCACCTGACATACCACTCTCACCTGAAAAAAAAAAGGGCACTCTGTACCCACAAAAAAATTACGCCCCATACATAGCTGCCCATTCTGCACACATGTCTGCTGGACATGGAACCTATCAATTACAATTGGCTGTACAACAAGTATTATTGTTGTCCTGACACTTCTCTCAGGGGTGGAAGGTTTCAAATGTCACACCAAATTACATACATATGCACAGCTGTTGCTGATGAAGAAATCGGCAGCTATGGGCCTTACCTGCATCCCCCCTGCACATCCCAAGTTTGTTTCCCTACTGTCTTACCCTCTTTGTGACCCCTTTTTCACCACTTTCCTGTCTCCCCATTTTCTTTTCTTTCAAAGAAAATAGCACGGGTGTGCGCAAGTGTAAGCATGTTTAAGCGGTTGTAAGCGGGTGTGCGCTTGTGTGCGCAGAGCTAAACACCAGTGCGCATGTGTGAGCTCCGCGCAAACCAGCGCTAACCCGGTTACAACTGCTTAAAAGTGCCTTAGTCACTTTGATTGACAGGTCTTGTAGTCAGTTCAGAAGCAAAATAAAATCCTACTGGCAGCCCCGAACCCAAGACCTTGGAAACAGTAGTCTGCATGACTTACCACTAAGCCATGAATCTTATTCAAGAACATTGTGCTAAAATAAATATATCATGTAATAGTAGGAATGAATGTAAAGGGAATATAGATGTGTAGTACACAAAGCATGCCATTTAGAATTACTATCAAAACTAGTGGATTTCCATAATAGTAGTGTGTGAACAGAAACAGCCATGCTAGTTGGTAGCTAGTAGGTAATAATGTCACTATAGCACATTGCAAGCCACACACATACTCACAGCAGGATAAACACTGCCCATACCCCACAACCTCTTACAGGAACACATCTGGACCAAGTAATAAAATATGTGGAGCAAAGGCCCAAAACCAGGGACACATTACAAATAATGTTACAAGAAATGCAGACAGTTCAGAGAGTAACAGGGTCTGCATTTTGTGGGATGTTTGGAAGGGTATGAAGTCTGAAACTTGAATGTTTGTCACCATATTCTGACTTGAGCCCAGAGTGATTTGCCAGAAAAAGGTGTGCATGAGATATTGACCAAAATAT
The DNA here is from genome assembly GCF_019279795.1 of Protopterus annectens. Taxonomy (NCBI): domain Eukaryota; kingdom Metazoa; phylum Chordata; order Ceratodontiformes; family Protopteridae; genus Protopterus; species Protopterus annectens. The sequence goes on along the minus strand of NC_056728.1, from coordinate 1,040,312,048 downwards.
GAGGCAGAAATGTGGACAACCTGCAAATATCTGTACACATGATGGGTCTGACACCACCATATTTGAATAGTTAAGAGCCTAGACATAGCAACAGTGAATGACTTACAGGGATGCCCCACAGACTCCATGTGAAATGTACAAACAGTAGGCAGAAAGGTGTAACACATGCAATGGTAACTATGGAGTCCTGAAAGTATTCACCACTTGCATGGCAGAAAAAGTGTAGTAATACATATGCTCATGCTAACCCACAGTCACAACTGCAGCATACCAGACATTTTAATGGGTGTACCCCACTGATATGTACCATTCAATGAGGCAGATAACAGATGAACCTGAAAGTCTCTGGGGCTTGCTCAGCAGCATACTCAAATACCCTAATAGATGTCAAGGCCCACACCATGGCCAGACCACACTGCATGCTGTAACACCCTAGCAGATATAGCAAGCATTCCAAGGTGTGAATGTACATGGAAAATAGGAAAGCTACAGCAGCACACTACAGTCAGGACACCTAGCAGGCATACAAGTAGTGACTGTAAAGGGCAAATTTTGAAGCCTTAGCAACAAAGTGCAAGCAAAAGTGAAAGGAAAGCACACACACACACATTAACAGTAGTAGTAGATGTAGGTGTCAGTGTACATACACAGTTAGTACAGGAAACTGGAGAAATGAATGGAGGAATGTTAATCTACAACACACCTGGAAATATGAGAGAGATACCAACCTTTACACTCACAGAACATTGTCCACAGCATAACAGCATGGTCCCTGCCCTTAAAATCTGAAAGGGCTACGCCTATCTCACATACCTTTTTATAGCACTGTTCTGAAATCATAGTGAGAACTGCAATCAGTACACAACTGGCTGCATGCAATTAGCAAATGTTGGCTAACAATTGGTGCAGAGGCCATCACATGGGCATATGCAGATACCTACAAATGTATGCTGTACTCCCAGTCCACACATGCAATACTTTCATTGCACCCTGAGAAGGATGTGAGAGACAGACAGACAGAGAGAGAGAGAGAGAGACAGAGACAGATACAGAGAAAATTGCAATTAAGCAGACACAAACAAATTGTTCAGCAACAGCCACCTGAAAGCTGACAACTGGGAAGTGGAGCAGCAGGACAGAGAACCAGACGGCAACACAAGCAGCTGTGATAAACACAGGTAATGTAAAGTAATACTATAAAGGTCTACATACTGTGAACCCTCCATATGTGTCATTGGTCTGTATCCATATGTATATGAAGATGTGTAAAGGGCGGGGGACATACAGCAACTATCAGTGAAGGCTGTACATACATTTGTATGTGAGAGCATCTATGTGCACATATCAATGTTGGTTGATTGTAGGTTGTAGTGCCATGTACAAAGTAGGTTTCACAGTTATGTATGTTAGCAGTATGTTAGTGTGTGTATACAGTATGGTAGACAAACATGTTGATATACCTGTCTATCATATGGATACGTATGTATATGTATGTCAACATATGTATGTGTATATATATATATATATATATGTATATATATATATATATATATATATATATATATATGACATGCATATATGTATACATACATAGAGAGAGAGATGTAGGAATACATAGACAGATGTAGATAGAATATTGTACAAACATATATATGTAATGCACACATACAGATATAGATATATGTAGATACATATACATAGACAGACTGATCTGACTATCTACAGGTATGACTGTATATGACGACCTTCAACACACCCTGTCCCACCCCTCTGTCACTCTCACCCCTCTGTGTGTCCCCTCCACATCTATAGCAATATATGTACATCAATATATATATATGTGTATATGTATACAGACATATATATATATATATATATATATATATATATATATATATATATATATATATATATATACATATATATATATATATATATATATATATAGAGAGAGAGAGAGAGATGTATATAAATTCTGAGTGAGGCACATGTGTACAGATGTATTGCAACAGGTGCCTGGTGACAAAGGCATGGAGTGAACACCAGTGTCAAAACCAGAGTACCATACCACATTCCAAATCACCTACACCAGTAACCACCAGATATGTGATTGGCTGCCCACCACTGCATGTGTCAGGGGTGAACAGGGTCATAAATGTGTACAATAGTGGCCCCAATGATATTCACAGTGGCACACTATCCCTGGAATACCTGCACATGGTATGTGCCAGCGAACATGGTGTGTCAGCTATGGACATGTAGGTTGGTGTACCCCTCCACACCACATAATGGATGCCATGGTATGGACCTCACATGACAGCTACAGATATGGAGAAGGACACAGTGACATGTACAACACTGTGACAATGCACTCAAACACATTACCAATGCACAGTGACTGACAACACCACAGAGTACACATATACTACCCACATAGAGGTTACCACTCCCGGATTTACATATGTAAGTCACACCCATGACAGATGTCCAACAACCATAGTAGCACCTCACACCATCCACAACCTAAATGACTGCTGTGTGTCATCCGTGCCACTGCAATAGAGTGCACATGTGGAGGTAAAAGTTCCTACCCACAGATAAGACATACCCTGCAATAAACCACACAGTGTTAAGAAGCAAGACTCCCCATGAGTACATGTCACACATACCCCTGCTGAATGTTAGTCAGTGTACAGGTACATATCCTGTAGTCAGGCTAGTGTTACATAGCACTTCTATATGCGTGCTTAGCTCCTGTCAGAGTTTATGTAGCATGCAACTGGGGATACCATCAGGTCCCATTCATGTTGTGTATTCTGCTGTCCTGAGGGTGGCTCTCACCTGGACATCTGTGATGACAGGGAGGTTACAGTCAGCTGGGATAACTATGTCTTATTTTGGGGGAGAGGGCGGGATGACACCTGCACTGAACCTGTCTTCCACAATGTTGTCAATATCTGTGGTGTCAGTGAAATATTTGTTGTTGTGTACTAACTATGGGCATAGAGGATGGATCCTGACCAGGTTGCTAACATAACTGAAGAAGGCCTTCTGGTTATCTGTAGTGTCCCTCTTGATTTCCCTCTCAAAGTTTCCCATGGATGTTTGTATGATGGAAAATAGATCCTTACTAGTGCTGCTCAGACATGCCCTCCCTTTATGGAATTATGCTCTGTCTTGCAGTAGCTTCCATCTTCTGTAATACAATCTGCCTATGGCTGGGGTCCACCAGACAGGATGCTGTCCATTTGTGGAGAGTGTCTTGGTCATATATGGGATTGCATGATCCATGCATTCTCGGAGATGTCTGTAGAAAGCAATTGTGTAGGGGTCAGCATTGTGGGTTGTATCTGCCACTGGCCCAGTGGGCTGAAAGGATACCATGTCACTGTTACAAAGTGTAAAGTTTGCATTTTTAATGTTATTCACTATAGTCGTTTGTGCTGGTGGTGGAGGTGGGATATGTATATCCCGGTCAATCAGTGTGTGGTCAGCTCACAGTAGTTGATGATGTAGGCCATACAGTACCTAGATACAAACCCCCAGAGTGAGGAGGTGCTCTTGACCTGAATCAGTGTTCTGACTGCTGGGGTTTGGTAGTATGTCGTATGGAGTGTGCCAGGTACTGTTGCACAGTTGCTGGCTGAGCACTGATACCTGGCCATTTACATGTGTATCCACCAATAGACAGACAGATGCTATATATGTGAGATATGTTGTATCATAACAGTCGAGTAGCATGTGTAGTATGTGTGCCAAATTCTGCTGACATATATTGCTGATATCAGGTTATTTTCTTTCTCAGGTACATGGCCCACCCGCGGAATCCCACTTACTCCACAGCTGAGGATGAGGAGATACACCAGAGCCTGGTGTGGGATTATGCAATACTCTTTTCCCACACCAGCCAGAATCAACAGGAGAGGGCTGCACTGTGGCAAGACCTTGTCCGTCGGGTAAATGACATAGGCATGCATAATAGGACATATGAGCAGGTACGACATCACTGCAGTGATTTAATCAGACATGTCCATCAGCGTGCGTCGGATATCCACAGGCAACAGGTCGCCACAGGTGGTGGGGTGACTACACATCCCTCACTCACCAGACTGGAGGGACTACTCATGAGTGTAGTGGATCCAGTCCGCCAGCAACAACAACAGCAGCAGACATGCATTATGATGGAGGCTGGAGCCACGCAGCAGCAAGACAGTGAATGTGCAGGTAATATGCCATATGTATAGTTGACTGTTGTGTACACTGGTAGTTAATGCATGTGTGAGGTTTGTCCTTGGTTTGTAGCTGTCACCATAGTATTTAATGTGCAAGTGTGATATCCTCAATATTAGCAGCTGACCTGTGAAAGGTGACTGTTGTACTACTGACCTGTATCATACTCAGTAACAATGGCACAGTTGTGCCCACTGACATTAGTTTCTTCACGTCTGTAGGTCCCTCTGGTATAACAGCAATGCAGCCTATCCATGCTGGTGAGTGGTTATTAACAATTCCTGTAATAGTTTTGATAGTAATAGTACTATTTGGCTCACTTAGTAGTGCTCTTTGTATGTATGTAGGTGTGTCTGTGTCTGTGTGTTGATATCACGCATACTGAGTACTGTACAATTGTGTGAAACTGTGTGCATGTGTGCATGTGTGCACCTGTGCTTGTGTGCACGTGTGCATGTGTGCACCTGTGCATGTGTGCACATGTGCACATGTGCATGTGTGCACGTGTGCATGTGTGCATGTGTGCATGTGTGCATGTGTACATCTGTGCACCTGTGCATGTGTGCATGTGTGCAAGGGTGCAAGGGTGCATGTGTACATGTGTGCACCTGTGCATGTGTGCACCTGTGCAAGTGTGCATGTGTGCACGTGTGCATGTGTGCACCTGTGCATGTGTGCATGTGTGCATGTGTACATGTGTGCATGTGTGCATGTGTGCATGTGTACATGTGTGCACCTGTGCATGTGTGCATGTGTGCACCTGTGCATGTGTGCACCTGTGCATGTGTGCATGTGTGCACCTGAGCATGTGTGCATGTGTGCATGTGTGCATCACTGGTAATGTGTAGACATTGTAAACTGTGTTTCCTGTTTCCCTTCGACAGGTTCTGGTGCTGCTCTGGTGTCATGTAGCAGGGAACCTGAATCAGGTGCCATGGGTACTGATAATGATGACATCTGTGTAATGGCACAAGAAGGTATTCCAGGGTCCACCATTGGTCAGCCGATTGACAGCACACAGCTGTCGACCCCATCAATGCGCACAGTTATCCTGCCAATACACCCTTTGTCACCAATGTCCCTAGGTGATGGACAGCATACAGTGGGCATTGACCAGGGTAATGTGGTATCTTTGGCACATGCCTCCCCACACAGCAACCATGGGCATGGCCCAGAGATGGTACCACACAGACAGATGTCCAGGGGTTCTCGTGGGAGCATCCGTGGGTGTACTGCCCCTGTCAGATGTGCCCACAGAGGTCTTACAACCTCAGCTATGTTTCGGGCTGTCATGCAGGCACAGTCACATATGGAACAGTACACCAGACAGGGTCTGAGGGAGCTGACAGCATGTCGCACAGCCATGACTGACAGTATGCGTGACATTGCGGCTGCCATCCGTGATTTCACCGATGTCATAGACAGATGTTGTGGGGACATATTAGACCGGTTCCACAACTACATGTCCATGAGCCAGGGCAATGGTGGGCGGTTGAGGCGTTGACGTGGCCGTATGCCAGCAACAGCAGCAGCTGGCAGTTGTCGCGGACGACAACAGGGCCGCGGCCGCCCCATAGTGCCAGCAGCAGCCCCAGCAATGCTGGGTCTGTGCTGTCATCAGACTGCCCCAGGAGACCACATGCACGTGGCTCTGGCCAGGCCCAACAGGGATCTGTGTCCAGTCAAGGAACACCTGCTTCTGATGACAGTACCCAGTCTGGGTTGGTACTGGATACGATCCATAGCACCCCTGCAAGGCACAGGTACCATGTCCGTGGCCAGAGACACTGATCTGTATGACCTGGCAGGTACAGTCTGTGGCTGTCCACAAACACCAGTATATGGCAGCCATGAGGTGGAACTGTGTGCATCCATACACACATGCAAATTGACAACACCTAGGGCTACCGCATACATGCACACACTGCATCAACATTGCCCCACCTTCTACTGCTGTCCCTCACCAACACACATACACATACATGTCAATCGGTGGTATCGGTGGCTGACTCAGGCATACCAAGTTCACACCCTGTTCATATGATGAAACTGTGCCACCTCCTGCAATCTGTAACAACTGTGCAGGTACAGGTTAACATGTTGCTGATGCACAGGGTGATCACATAGATGTGTAGTAATAGTATCATGTTGTTAACAGTATTGTGTGCTGAATTAATTGTGGGTATATCACAGCATGCCTGATGCAGTAAATGTGTGATTGTCATGTACTGTTGTCTACACCCATGGTAATTACCATAGTGTATCATCTGCACATGTTGGCATACTGGTGGTAATGATGTCAACAGAAGGCTACATACATAGGTAGCACAGGGGATAAGGTAATGAATGTAGTAATACGCAATGATGGACATGTAAATTGCAAGTGGCATGTTGCCCACAGTGGACTCTGCAATGCAGATGTTTGAGGATGTTGATATGTGTGCAGTACTACACGACTGGTACAGGACACACAGGAGCACCCTAGCACTGCATGCTCACATCTCATACCATGCTAGACAGCCCCAACACACAAAACTAACTGTCACAGGAGGGAGAGTCCCCATATATGTCAGGGATACTGTGGTGGCAGGCCAGGTAGCATACATCCTACTAAGTATGGAACCACTGAGTGAAGGCTCAGTGTCTGTTATTTGACATGTGTATTACTGCAGGTATGAGCACATGAGTTTCCATCCAATTATTGTACATCCTGACAGTACATGGTCTGTACACTTGTGTGCACTGAGACTGGACCCTAGCCATCTGACCTGTGTATTTCCATGTACATGTGCATAGTGCCTGCATATTTGCAGTGTTACCTACTGGAAGTGGTACAGCTTGTTTGTTGTACAATGGACTACATGCAGCCCTGTTTACTGTAGCTTTCTTTGCATGCATGTTTGCTTGCAATTACCCTGGAATACTGATCACACCTGCAATGCATAGTTATAGAGCTTCTGTGGACTCCTAGTGCCATCTGCATAGCTTACTATATGTATGTCCATGTCCCACTTGACAGGATGTCACTGTTTGTCCTGTTCACATGTACATTGCCTGTGACACAGTGAATATGACTTACCTGGCATATGTCCACGTGAGCAGTCATATATGCTACTGCTAATTAATCACAGGCACTACACCTTCACATATTCATCTTCTGTTGAACTACCTGCTTCGCTAGGGATGGCCTGCACCTGTCACCCCTGGGCTTTCAGATACTGGCAAAGGCTCTTGCTACCCCCATAGTGCCTATGTTAGGCAAGGCTCAAATGACAAACCCACCTTCATAAGTATCACAAGGGATAAGAAACTAAGAGTAATGCTACCCAACACCAGAAGTCTAAACCTCCAGATGCATGCACCCGAAACTCTCCTTGGCATGGAGAACATCAATATCTGTGCAGTAACAGATGCCTGGTTCAGGGCTACTGAGAGCACACCAGCACTACCAGGTTTAACCTGGTTGATTTCTTTGAAACAGTCACCAAGGCCATTGATGAGGGGAAGGTGGTTCACACAGCCTACCTGGACCTCGCAAAAGCCTTCACAACAATACCCCACTTGGGCATTCTAGAGAAGCTCACCAGCTTAAATATAAGCCCCTATGTCACTAGATGGATTGCACAGTGGCTCAAGGACAGAACCCACATGGTTAGAATTGCTGGAGCCATGCCAGACGCCAAACCAGTTACGAGTTGTGTCCCACAAAGCTCAGTCCTGGGACCTCTCTTGTTTGGTATATATTTATTGGAGGTACAGGCCAACACGGATGGACTGTGGCTGACCAAATATGCAGATGACTGCGAACTGGCCACCATAATCGACTCTCCAGCCGACACAAGCATCTTCCAAAGGGGCATCATAGAAACAGACAACTTGTGGCAGAGCCATGGCCTTCATCTGAACAGTGTTTAGAAAGGGAAATGTGCATCCTGTAGTCTGTTCTCCTAGTTGCCAAAAGGGACATTTCTCTGACACACAATTGCACACACACTAACCCCCCTTAGACAAGCACACACACTTGCAGGATTCAAACCCCTACCTAACTATGTTATGACAGTTGCGACGGATGCATGCGCAGAGCACGCTATTCGCATTACTGGGAGGTTTCTCTTCTCCTGCTATACTTATAGAGTGCTGACATCATCGGTGTTTAGAAAGGGGAATGTGCATCCTGTAGTCTGTTCTCCTAGTTGCCAAAAGGGACCTTTTCCTCATACAAAATTGCACACACACAAATCCCCCTCAGACAAACACACACACTTGCAGGATTCAAGCCCCTACCTAACTATGTTATGAAACTTGAGAAGGGCGCATTAGCAGAGCACACTATTCACATTATTAGGAGGTTTCCCTTCTCCTGCTATACTTATAGAGTGCTGACATCATCAGTGTTTAGAAAGGGAAATGTGCATCCTGTAGTCTGTTCACCTTGTTGCCAAAAGGGACATTTTCCTCACACACACTAACCCCCCTCAGCCAAAAACACACACTTGCCATTTGCAGGATTCAAACCCCTATCTGACTATGTTATGACACTCGAGATGGACACATTAGCAGAGTGTGCTATTCGCATTACTGGGAGGTTTCCCTTCTCTTGCTGTACTTATAGGGTGCTGACATCATCAGTGTTTAGAAAGGGAAATGTGCATCCTATAGTCTGTTCACCTAGTTGCCAAAAGGGACATTTTCCTTACACACACTAACCCCCCTCAGCCAAAAACACACACTTGCCATTTGCAGGATTCAAATCCCTATCTGACTATGCTATGACACTCGAAATGGACACATTAGCAGAGTGTGCTATTTGCATTACTGGGTGGTTTCCCTTCTCTTGCTGTACTTATAGGGTGCTGACATCATCAGTGTTTAGAAAGGGGAATGTGCATCCTGTAGTCTGTTCTCCTAGTTGCCAAAAGTGACATTTCCTTCACACACACACCCCACTCAAACACACACACTTGCAGGATTCAAACCCCTACCTAACTATGTTATGACACTTGAGACGGACGCATTAGCAGAGTGTGCTATTTGCATTACTGGGTGGTTGCGCTTCTCCTGCTATACTTATAGAGTGCTGACATCATCGGTGTTTAGAAAGGGGAATGTGCATCCTGTAGTCTGTTCTCCTAGTTGCCAAAAGGGACATTTCTTTCACACACACATCCCCCTCAGACAAACACACTTGCCATTTGCAGGATTCAAATCCCTACCTAATTATGTTATGACGGGCTCATTAGCAGAGTGAGCTATTCACATTACAGGTAGGCTTTCCTTCTCCTGCTATACTTATAGAGTGCTGACATCATCGGTGTTTAGAAAGGGGAATGTGCATCCTGTAGTGTGTTTTCCCAGTTGCCAAAAGGGACATTTCTCTCCCATAGACTTATACACACAGCAACACCACTCACACACACTGAGCATTTGCAGGATTAAAACCCCTACCTAACTATGTTATGACACTTGTGACGGACGCATTAGCAGAGCACGCTATTCACATTACTGGGAGGTAGCTTTTCTCCTGCTGTACTTATAGGGTGCTGACATCATCGGTGTTTAGAAAGTGGAATGTGCATCCTGTGGGGAGGCAGACGCCAAGCACACTCTGGCTAAGCTGTCATTCCCTAGGGCAAACAGCCTAGTGTTGACCTCTACACCCATATGTTTAATTGTCAAATGCACATTATTTGTTGCTGATAGACTGTTTGCACATCTTTATTGCCATAGCATTCCCTGTTTGTATGAACAACTTGTGCATCTGTGGAAGATGTTTGCATATGGGAGGGATCCACTATATCATGTATGTCTCTGTAGTCATTTAACTGTGTGCACTGGGAAGACTGCTGTATTGTGGTTGGTTCCTTGAATAACACATAAAAATACCAGATATGTGTGTCCAACTGCTAAACTGAGATTTGGCCTAAGTGTGTGAGCATGCCCAGTTCAGCCTTCCCATGGCATGTTGTCTGACATATGTCTCATTTATCAAAGTGTGTGAGCATGCCCAGTGTGAGCATTCCATATGTTGAACTCTGCAGCCAACCACATTTGTGGATGAGTGTGAACTTCAACAAATATCACCTGTTTATGGTTGTGCGTTGTGTGTCATGTTGTGTAGTTACTGTACAACTGCTTTGTGTGTGAACACAACAGGATTATACTGTGCCTGCAGTGTTTGCATGGGATACTTTGCATACAGTTGTCAACATCCTTTCACACTGACCTAACACTGTAGTACTGTATAGTGTACTGGTAGTACTTTGACTGTGGTGGACAGTATCCTGGGCTTTAGTGCTATCACTGCTTTACATTTCGATAGTGAGCACAACAGCCTGGTTAGGGGCCAGTTGTGTACATCTGACCATGTTGCATTCTGTTCAGATATGAACTACTTAAACCAGGCTTGTCCAACATTGGTAGTGTATTCCACAACATGTGTACATTTGCAAACACTAGCGATGTGCCCTAGTCCATATCTAATGCTAGTTGGAGAGTGTGTTTGTCCTTCAACACACATTGTAAGTGGAGTTTGCCATGACATATGTCATGGTTAGTATACTGTGCCTCTGTCTACCTGGGACATGACAGTGATACCCAGGATAAAGCTACCATCTCCCATCCACTCATCAAGATTCCTATTGAGGAAAATTGATAAGTGACTCTATGGGTAGCCTGTACTGGGAGTTCACTCATGGGTGGGGGTGGCTTCTGTGTTATGGATCATGCAGTACAGCTTGTCCTATGTAAGTCAGTGCTGGGGCTCAGGTCTTTCATGTGCATAGCTCACTGCCATTCAGATTGTACAAGGTGCAGCATGTTTATTGATACCAGCAACACAGGCAACACATGGCATCTGTGCAAGCTCTTTGATACTCCTGGTGAGGTACTGTTGGGGACTTTACGGTTGATGGAGGTGTCTGCTGAGGTACATCCCACAGGGGCTATTTTAGTCAATTGTACCGCTGATGGAGGATGACTGCAGAGCCACAATGACCTCCCCTTCTCTAGATCTGACAACCTTCATGATTAGGTGGGTATATGGTATGTTTCTGTAAACACTACAGCACATGTTTGTCCAATGCAGGATATCTATCACCTTGTGTCCCCAGGTCTCTCATTACATGTTAACTACATAATGGGTTAACACCTATGTGGTAATTGGTGGGCACTTACTGTATATCCACGGGGGTTGACTATACATTTTTCTGCAATTAGCTTGCTGACATGGCTATGGTACCAGTTGTCTGTTTCTATGTGGCCCTTTTGTGGGATGCTTGTGTCAGCTGGTGGATCATATATGGTGAGCAGTTTGTAGTCCTCTGCAAACATGTTCAGACACAGTCCTTCCATGTTTGCCTGTACCTATGGGACATATATACCAGACGAGGGAGATCCCAGGACCAAGCCTTGTGGGATGCCAGTTATATCTGGTTTGTAGTCTGACATGGCTGCAGCATGTCTGACCATGTCTGTTCTGTCCTTGGTCTGGTTTGCAACCCCTCTACTGACATAGGGGTTTATATTTAAGCTGGTGAGCTTATCTATAATGAACACGTAGGGTATTGTATAAAAGCCTTTGCAAGGTCCAGCTACACTGTGTGGACCACATTGCCCTCATCAATGACCTTAATGACTGTTTCAATTGAGTCAGACATGTTTAGGGGCAGGATCTGCACTTAAGAAAGCCACACTGGGTAGGGTCCGGTGTCAGTAGGTCCCCAATATCTTTATGTCTGTGGTACATGCTGATCCTTTCCATTGCTGTGCCAACCGAGCTTCTCAGGATTCTGGGGTAGTAGTTTTCAGTATCCATTCAGGCAACACCTTTGTTGAGAAGGACCACCGTTGTTGTACACTGCTCTTTGGGTACATATTCTGTGGTAAGGCTGACATTGAGCAGTAGTGTGATTTGGCATTCCATTCATCTTGGAGTCCATGTTGCACTCAGCCCAGGACACCATCTCATACCATTGCTGCTGTGTGTTCTGCTTTGTAGATGCTGGCTGTTACCTCAGCATCTGCAATGTCAGGGGGCCAGCAGTCTGCTGGGATAGATATTCTGCATTCTGGGGGGTTGCACTGCACCTGTCAGGATGTATGTTGGCAATATGTGTGTGTGTTTGTGATATTTGTGTGATTCAGAGCATATCTGTGAATTCCCAACACGGTTCCTACCATCAGTTGTGAAAGCCTTGGGATTATCCTTAGTGTCCTGTACAATTTGTATCTTCATATGTTCATAGGTTCATACTAGGCTATCCACCCTAGGGCATTTGTTAGCCTAGCCAGAGTGTGTGTGGCTTTTGCCACCTTGCTATGTGAATATTATGGCCATTTATGATTTGCTTTGCTGTGCCTCTGTCTGGACATGACACAGTGAAGACCCCAGTGTAACTCTACAATCATCCATCCACTTGGCAAGATTCCTGTTGAAGAGTGTCAGTGAGGGGCTCTGCCTAACATGGAGTGGGATTCTGGTCCATGGTGTGGGGAGCCTCTGGATTATGTATCTGTCCCCCCAGCACATCCTATTTCATTATTTGTTGAGGTTGACATCTCTCACTCTCACAGCTCCGATGGCTTTGAGTTTTCTGGGGTGGAGCATGTCCATTACTCCTGTGTTGGGCATGGCCTTCTACAACTTGCATGCAATGCCTCTGTGTAGGCAGTATGTGACTGCATTCAGCTGGGATGTCTACAGCCAGGCAGCATATGACATGTATTTGAGACCCTTTATCCTCTTGGTGAGGTACCTTTGAGGTCTTTCTAACTGCTGCAGGTGTCAGGTAAGGTACATCCCATATGAAGCATTGTACTAGATTATGGGTGTGATAAGAGAACAGTATAGGGGCACAATGACCTCTGTTGACGTAGATGTGAATCCTTTCCTGATACGGTGTCAAATGTAGACAGTCTTCCTAGCCACATTGGTAATGTGAGTGTCACATAACAGGTTACTGTCCACTTGTGTCCCTAGGTCCCTGATTACTCCTTCCATACATAATGGTTTACCACCTAGGTGGTAATTTGTGGTACCTTGTTTGGTATTCGGTGGGACATTCATACTGTCCAGTGTCTTCAGGACAGCTGGGTGGGGTTCCTGTGTGTGAGAGTGTGGTCTGTAGCATGCTACAGACTGTACAGCAGTCTTGCCTACAGTTAGTTGCACATGGGTGGACTCCAATGCCTTGTGCATTGTCAGTTACCTGGAAGTATGGATGTCTGTGCTGAATATGGATACTCACCCTCTTTTTATGTTTTGTTCCAGGTTTTGGGGCCATGACACATGATAAGTGGTATAACCTGGTAGTGCTGGTGTGCTGTCAGGAGGCTTGCAGCAGGTTTCTGTCACTGCACAGACATCGATGTTCTCCATACTGGGGATGGCCTTGGGAGCACGCATATTGGGGTTTACACATCTGGCATTGGTCAGCATTACCCTTATGTTTCTTTCCACTTATGTTTTCCAGGGTGGTGGCTTAGTCTTTTCAGCCTTGCCTACAAAAGGCTCTATGGAGGTGGCAAAGGCCTTATCCAATATCCAGACGCCCAGAGGTAACAGGTGCAAGCCATCCCAAGAACAGCTGCGTGGCTTGTCAAGCATGACATCCCAAGCAGACAGACATTGGATCCCCTTGGAATGACACCAGTAAGTGTGCCACTTGCTATGACTGATCATTCCGTGTTTGTACTGTGGCATTATTCTTGGTAAGGGTAGGATGCTGCAAACGGTGAGTGTCATACTGGCCTGGACTACATAATCAGAGAGCTCATCTATGTCTCTTTTCATGTAGTCTAGGGAGGTACATCTCAGGTCATTCACACCAGCATGGACTATGACTGCATCATATTTCTACTTGCTTTGGAGTGACCTGCATACTTTTGTTATGTGGCGTATTGTGGCAGCCTACAGGCAGCTTACTGTACCCTTTCCCTTGTTCAGTCTGGTGTGCGGGACAGCAGTGTGTCTGACTATGGAGTCACCTATTACAACTGTATCAGGCATGTTGTTTCTCCTTCTGGCCTGTTACTGTTTGGCACACCAGCTTTGTGTACTATGTGTTGCATGTGCTATGTTTGGAGGTTGTTTGATTGGGTGTCTGCTTTAGAGGCCTCTGTTGGTGTGCTGTCTTTGTAATTTGTGCCTCCGGGAATGTTTTTCTGTGTTTATGTGTTTGGTTTGCAGTTGTGATAGGTCTATGTGGGACTGTGTTTGTGGTGTGAGTGGTTACCTTCTCCTCCTGACTAGTTTTGGGAGTACTGAGTTGAGGGAGCTGAGCCTCCAGTTTGGATAGATGGTTGCATCTCTCGCATATATTTGTATTTCTTGGGTGGAGTTGGGGGTTGTCTGTGTACTTGGGGCAGGTGTAACATTGCCTCAAGATTCACAGATTCAACTTGTTGTGGCTGGCCTTAGTGGATTGTATGTGTGGACATATTTTATTGCCATACTACTGATCAGTGATTACTTCATTGTTTATGTTTGCTCTATCATGTAGTAGCTTCCTCATTCTCTTGCATGGTTTGGTTATGGCTGGTGTCCACCATGCCAGATGCCTGTGTATGGCATTGTGTCTTGTTTTAATTTAGGATTGCATAATCCAAGCATTCCTGGCAGTGTTCATGGAATGGCTGTATTACAGGTTCTGAGGTGGCCCATATTTTGCACCTGCACAGGACCTTTAATGGATTCCACATCAGTTTGGAGGAGTGCAAATATTGTTTTACACATGTTTTCCACTGTGGTTTGCTGGCCAGGGACTGTGGTCAGGATTTGTATATCCAGTGTGATTACTCTATGGTCTGGTTTTACCAGTGAGCAATACACTTCTCATCTTGCCATCCAATACCCATGTTGCTGATTATCACATCCAGTATGCTTACCCCTCTTGTGGGAGTGGTATGTTGTTCCTGGGCCTTTTGGTTTATGGATTCTATGAACTTTTGTCCTACACTGTTGGAGCTAGTATAATGCTCCCAGTCTATGTCTGGGTATTTTCAGTCACCCAATACAATGTAGTTTGGAGGACTTGATATATTCATGTATTCCTGCATAGGCCAGGTGCAGTTCCTGGTGTTGGGACAGTAGTCTGTAGCAGGCTATAAACTGGGGGGCAGTTTTAGCCACTGTTACTTGACCATGGCTAGTCCATGCTGCTTCTTGTTGTGGTACCAACATGGGGGTGTGGTTATCCTTGACAATTCTTGCTAGTCACCCTCCTTTTGTAGCTTGTTCCATGTTTTGAGTCTGTACAGCACAGTATGAGATGTAACCTGGTAGTGTTAGGGTGCTGTTGTGAGCCTTGACTCAGTTTTCTGTTACAGCACAGATATCAACACTCTCCATACTGGGTGAGTTTAGACTGCATGCATCTTGCTGTTTCGACTTATCCCTTATCTTATTCTTATCCCTTCTGATACCTATGGAGATAGGTTTGTGTTTTGAGCCTTACCTATTCAATGCACACTGTGGGTAACAACAGCCTTTGCCAGTATCCATACGGCCTGCACTGATAGGTGCACATCAGTCCTAGCAGGTGGAGCATCATGTCATGCTCAGCATGTCATCCCAGGCTGGCACACATTGGATCCCCTTTGACTAACTGCAATACTTCAGTCAATTATTGCACTTGATCATCTCATTGTCATATTGTGGCATGATGCTTGGTGAGGGTAGGATGTTAGTCAGGGTCCTCAGGTGTGCATATAGTACATGGTGTTACATTACTTAACACATGGCATTCATGCCTCAGGTGGTGCTGCAGGGCTGCCTCTGTCGGATGCGCATATTACACTTCCCTGTACATGTTTGTGAGCATGTCATGTCATTGTAGGCATCCATGTTATTATTTGAGTGAGTCAGAGGGGGTATCATTCCCAGGGTTCCTACTGAGCCAGTGTATGTGCTATGCGTTGCCTCTTTGCCAAGGCCAGGGCATACTGGGCACGCCTCCTTCTGCCTACTGGGGCAGGCTCAGGTTGTTCCTCCTCTGAGTCACGCTCTGCCTGTGATGGCCTTGGCAATGGTGGGGGGCTGTTTGGCCCGGCCCTATGCTGGTCCTGCTGCAGCTGTTTTCGCAAGATCATATTATGTAGCATAGCACATACCATGACAATTTGGGTACATGTAGTTGGTGTGTACTGCAAGGCTCCACCAGATGTGTCCAGACATCGGAACTGTGACTTGAGCAGCCCAAACACATGCTCTATTACATTACGTGTTTGTGCGTGTGCCTCATTATGGCGTTCCTGTTCAGGTGTGTGTGCGTTTCTGATGGGTGTCATCAGCCACGGCTCCAGTGCATAACCTGCATCCCCCACTAGGTGTCCGTGCGGGATGTCCCCATTGGCAAATGTCTGGTACAGCTGCGTCAAATGCCAGATGTGGGAATCATGGTAGCTCCCAGGACAGCCAGCACACACATTCATTATTATGCCCTGGGCATCACACACGACCTGGCAGTTGATGGAGGGGAAGCCCTTGCGGTTGATGTATGCCCTACCCCACTCACCGGCTGGTGCTTTGATGCGTATGTGCGTGCAGTCTATTGCACCCACTACCTCAGGGTATTCCGCTATTTGCTGGAAGAGACGCATATTGCTGCCAATACCTCACGGGCATTGGGGAAATATACATGATCACCGACATGTGCTGACATGGCATCCAGGAACTGGTGCAGTACCCTGGAGGCTGATGACTGTGATATCCCCATCATATCACCAGTTGGTCTCTGGAAGGTAGCTGTTGCTAGTATTCTTAGGCCAACACATACCTTGGTTTCCACTGGGATGGGTTCCCCTCTGCTGGTTCTGTGTGTGAGGCATGGCCTGCTCAGCTCCACTATTTGCTGCAGGAGGTCTCTGTCCACTCTATAGCGCTCTACTATCTCCAGCTCATGTAACCCGTGGTAGGTGACCCTGGGCCTGTACACTCTTCTCCGTCTCCTCACTGTGGGTTGTCTGGCACCATCTGCATTGTCACCACCCTCAGCAAGTCGCCTATGTCTCATTATAACAGCTATGGCAGCCCCTAACATTTCTGCTCTGAGTTCAGCTTTTTCAGTTTTCACTTCTAATAGCTTACTCCTGTCTTGCAGTGTCTCTTGAGAGAAACATCCTGCACTGCTGTTTGCAGAGTTTTAAGTGCTGGGCTGGGCTACTATTCTGCCTGTGTAATTGCCTGCTTCTAATTGTTTTCAAGGATGTAGCTAGCAAGTTAGGCTGGTGCCAGGCAAGCAAGTGTGATAGTCCCAAAATGAAAAAAATGCCAGCACCCTGGAAAGTCAAACAATTGAATTTATTTTAACTTCAAAAAGCTAACAACTAGACCGGTTTCAGCTCAAGGCTTTCCTCAGTAGTACATTGAAATGATTGGATAAAGCTCCTATATAGCTTCAAGTAAATCAATTCATGACCTCATTTCCTGTAATTAATAAAACAAAAGAATGTTATAGTGATGAATCACAAAGTAATGCAGTCTTAAACTAACATGCATCTATCCATTGATTATATATCTAAATATCAAATATGTATAGCATATATATATAACATAAAAAATCAATCTAAGCAAAATGATGTGGAAAAACACAAGAAGAAAACAATGGATGAATAAATGTTTATACAATAAGAAATAAAATTACTTACTGCAAAATCATAATTTATCATTTAAGCCTGGGGAAAAAAGTCCCCCTAGTTTAATAATCCACCTTCTCTCTTTTGTGTTAAGAATATCGTGCCATCCTGATTTGAAAGAACGGTCCCCAAAATTCTATCAATGATTGTAAAAGTGAATCTTGCAGTAGAATGTTTCATTGTGTGTTTGTAGAGTGCATTGGTAATTCTGTGGTTTCTAATGTCCCCAAATGTTCGAAATTCTGATGCGGAATTGCCTCGATGTCTGGCCGATATAAAAGGCCTGACATGTGCAGGTAGCTAAATAGACTATCCAGTCTGAGCTGCAATTGCCAAAAAGTTGATGTCATATACCTGACCTGTATTTTTACTGGTGAAACTTGTTGTTTTAAAAATGTAGTTACAAAAACTACAATGGCCACAAGGAAAAGTACCAATGAGTTTATCTCCAGTGAGTGTCCTTTGTGTAAAGTTATCATGCTTGGTGTTTGTTGTTTTTTTGTAATGAGAAAAATGAGAACACAAGGATTTGCCCTTTCTGTAGGAAGTAGCAGCGTTCTCCTAAATAATTTTCCAAAAGGGGGTGCGAGTTGAGTATGTTCCAGTGGTTATTGACAATATTGATCAGGTTTCTACTGTTTCGGCCATAAGTAGTAACCAATCTACATACGTCGGAACCATTAGCTTTCTTACTTTTTTTGTATTCTAATAGAGAATGTCTAGGTATAGTATCACAAGATTGGACCGCTGAGTCGATAGTTTGTGATGAGTATCCCCTGGACAAAAATCTGTTGGTTAAATCATTTTGATGTTTGGTGAGGTCTTCCTGCGAAGAACATATTCTTCTGATTCTCAAAAATTGGGATTTTGGAATATTTTTAGTAATATGTTTCGGATGGAAGCTATCCGCATGTAAAAGAGTATTGTACTGAGGAAATTTTCTATAAACAGATGTTTGAAGTGTGTTGTCAATTTGTCTTTTCAAATGGACATCCAAAAAATGAATTTCGTTGAGATGATGTTCTTCAGTAAATTCAATACCCCAGATGTTTCCATTTAAATATTCCAAGAATTCCTGGAGGTATTCATTACCCCCTTTCCAAACCAGCCAACAGTCGTCCAGGTATCTCCTCCATATATCTATTTCAGGTAAGTATATATTATGCATTGGATCGTATATGATGGTTTCCTCTATGTATCCCATGAAGAGGTCTGCGTAAATGGGCGCAAAAGAGGCTCCCATGGCTGTGCCTTGTAATTGCCAGTAGCAATCCTGTTGAAAGTAGAATACATTTTTGGTCAAAATGTGTTCCGCCATACATATTAGAAGTGTATTCATTCCTGGTGGATATAAGTTGAGTTTGTTAAGCCAGAATTCCAATGCCATTAGACCTGCCCAGTGGGGAATACTGGTGTATAGAGAGGATACATCCAAAGTGCACATAAGCCAGTCCGTGTCCAACTGTGTATCTGTAACTATCTGCAAGAATTCTGTAGTATCCTGTATTCTTGCACGAATAGATCTCAGTAATGGTTTCAACTTTTCGGTCAGAAAGGCGAAAGAGGTTCAGTGAGTGAACCGATGCCTGATACAATAGGTCTACCAGGTGGTTGTTCTATGGATTTATGAATTTTTGGTAAAAGATATAAATATTGTTTCCCAGGATCTTTAACTGTCAGATGTTTTTTAGTTTTCTCTGAGATTATACCATTCTCAACTGCCTCTTCCAGAAATAGATTAATTTCAGTTTGAAAACCAGGTGTTGGATCAATATCCATCTTCATGTAATGGTGGTGATTAGATAGTTGTCTATAACCTTCACCAAGATAATAATCATTGTCCATTACCACAACCGCACCCCCTTTGTCTGCTGGAATAATAACAATATCAGTATTGTTTTTGAGTTGTGTAAGGGCCAACTGTTCTTGTTTTGAAAGGTTCTCCTACAGAAAGGGCAAATCCTTGTGTTCTCATTTTTCTCATTACAAAAAAACAACAAACACCAAGCATGATAACTTTACACAAAGGACACTCACTGGAGATAAACTCATTGGTACTTTTCCTTGTGGCCATTGTAGTTTTTGTAACTACATTTTTAAAACAACAAGTTTCACCAGTAAAAATACAGGTCAGGTATATGACATCAACTTTTTTGGCAATTGCAGCTCAGACTGGATAGTCTATTTAGCTACCTGCACATGTCAGGCCTTTTATATCGGCCAGACATCGAGGCAATTCCGCATCAGAATTTCGGAACATTTGGGGGACATTAGAAACCACAGAATTACCAATGCACTCTACAAACACACAATGAAACATTCTACTGCAAGATTCACTTTTACAATCATTGATAGAATTTTGGGGGACCGTTCTTTCAAATCAGGATGGCACGATATTCTTAACACAAAAGAGAGAAGGTGGATTATTAAACTAGGGGGACTTTTTTCCCCAGGCTTAAATGATAAATTATGATTTTGCAGTAAATAATTTTATTTCTTATTGTATAAACATTTATTCATCCATTGTTTTCTTCTTGTGTTTTTCCACATCATTTTGCTTAGATTGATTTTTTATGTTATATATATATGCTATACATATTTGATATTTAGATATATAATCAATGGATAGATGCATGTTAGTTTAAGACTGCATTACTTTGTGATTCATCACTATAACATTCTTTTGTTTTATTAATTACAGGAAATAAGGTCATGAATTGATTTACTTGAAGCTATATAAGAGCTTTATCCAATCATTTCAATGTACTACTGAGGAAAGCCTTGAGCTGAAACCGGTCTAGTTGTTAGCTTTTTGAAGTTAAAATAAATTCAATTGTTTGACTTTCCAGGGTGCTGGCATTTTTTTCATTTTGGGACTATCACACTTGCTTGCCTGGCACCAGCCTAACTTGCTAGCTACATCCTTGCACTACAGTTTCTTTCCTGCTGGCTGTTGGCGTCTGGAGAGTCTTCAATTTTGGAGTTGTACATTTCTGTGTCTGCAGAGGTGGATTCCTGCAGACACGAATCGAATTCCAGGCTTTTTTCCTATTCTGGGATGTTAACAACTAAGCATTCATCTATCTTTTTGGGTTTCTATGTGGAAAATAATTTTTTGTTATAATGCGCTCTTCATGCGGTCGACCACATTCCAATTGACAATATTCGTACTTGCCTACTTATCAAGGAGCGTTTTTCAACTTGAGAAAAGAATTATTGCTTTATAGACTACTACGGACATGTAACATCATTATTTCTATCTCTTGGGCTTATTTTTTCTTGTGTGTAGTGCCCTTCCTTCCTTCATATTGGGCGAAGGAGATCGTATTGGAGGCCATATTTCATCTTGGAGAATAACCAATTCAAACAGGTACTGTTTTGTATAACTTTTGGTTTTTTCAGCTCAACAAAAGGTAATTGAACCAAGATGATTTTTCTGAAAAATAGCGACATAACTTTTGGGCGTCATATTCACGTAAATTCGTGATTTGGATATTTATTAGAAATACAAGACGCCATACTTCTTCTTGGAGAATAACCAATTCAAACAGGTACTATTTTGTATAACTTTTGGTTTTTTCAGCTTAACAAAAGGTAACTGAACCAAGAGGATTTTTTTGAAAATAGCGACATAACTTTTGGGCGTCATATTCACGTAAATTCGTGATTTGGACATTTATTAGAAATACAAGATATTACATTATAGATTATTTTATCTCTTAGCGCACTTGATTATGTATGGTACTTTTTGACTTTT
The DNA here is from genome assembly GCF_019279795.1 of Protopterus annectens. Lineage (NCBI taxonomy): Eukaryota > Metazoa > Chordata > Ceratodontiformes > Protopteridae > Protopterus > Protopterus annectens. The sequence goes on along the minus strand of NC_056728.1, from coordinate 1,040,290,429 downwards.
TATATTTGGAACCAGTTGGATTATTTCGGAGGGGCCACATTTGAAGAGTTCTGTTTTGACGAAGTAATAATATCGTGCGGTATAACACTTGGGCTTCACTGGCTCAACGGTCTTGATATACGGATTGTATAGAAGTGTCTTTTTCACAATGTGCCATCTTTGAAAACGCGAAGGATGTTTTTTTCTTGGACATTATATTTATAAGGGTTGGCGGGCTTTTTAGCTCAAACAACAATAATGGACATACTATCTTGACTGCTTATACTTGTTTCTCACACATTTTTGGTATTTTTATGTGTGATTTCTAGTGTTTCTGGTATCACATATACTTTGGCAGGACAACGATTTACATCGGAGATACATTTTGGAGTTGCGATTAATACCACAGGCTTCATTTGCTGGATATATTTCATGGGACAATTTTCCAGTTGGTTGGAAGACAATACAGATTTGTGGCACTTTTATATTTGGTCAATTGTGGCCTCATAAAAGTGCATGGATCCATTACATGGATTTTGATTAACATGAAAAATTCTGTATTGATGTTGTACCTATGAATACTAGCAATATCACTATTTATACTAGTTTAGATTGATGGGATCTTGCATGTTTAATTTTTTGGTTGATGTCTCAAAAAAGATATAATTCTGATACGTGTATGGTATTTTTGTATATCAACCTTTTGATGTTCACATCCAGGTCCATTCATACTAATTCCTTGCTTTGGTTATCTTAGCAAACACTACAAGCTCATATTGCTCAATTGAATTTAAAAAGTTTTTTACATTCATATTGTATTTCCAGACCAGGTTGATTATTTGAGGAGGTTGGAATGCCTTTTATTCATAGTTATACATTTATCAGGGTTGAAATTGCATTCACAGTCATTTGCTTGGTTGGAGGGTTCTAACCAACATTCAGGATCTGGATTTTTCAGCCATATGCATAGTTTGCTATATCTTTTGAATATCTTATTGTTATATAAGGAATGCTTTATTCTATGGTCCCCCCCCCATTCTTTTCTTTCTATTGCATTTTACCAAATAAGGATCAGAGTATTTCTTGTATTTGTATGACATAATAATATTTGATACTAATCCAAGTGGAACTTGCATTTATAACACAGCTTGCCATATTACTGAGGTAACACCTAATAAACTAAAAATTTTTTCATATCTTCATACCTTTTGGCTTGGGTTGGGAATCTATATATTTTTTCTATACAACTTAATGATTGGTAACATAACCTTTCATATACAATTTTTGGGCATAGTCTTGGTCTGTTAAAGACAGGATTCTTGTGCCTCTTGACAAAAGGAAATTTATCAAGTCTTCAACTTGATTTCTTTCAAGCCTGCACCCTTTTGTGATTCAAAACTATCATTAGTTATTTTGAACTTCCTCCCGGGCTTGCTTATTTCTACAATCCTATTGCTTTCAACTTTAACTAGGATTCTTAGCCTACTGTGGGTCAAGCTACTGCAACTAATTGTCATGGATCTGGATAAATTATTATTAGGTCTTTGCTCCGATAAGGATGATTTAAAAATTTTTGGGATTGGTATTGATAACAGTGATACCCATGATTTGAACAAAATTGATCCAGTTGACGGTTGCGAAAATTCTTTTCACAAGCTTGGAAAACAAATTAAAGCATTGAGAACCAATATTTGGCATCATAAACTATTTAAAGCCTACCAAGTACAAAACATAACCCCAAGAGGTTTGAGATGCAAAATACAACCACTTGTGGCTAATCCAGATGAGATTCTGATTAAAGAGTGGCAAATAGCACAACAAGAAGCGGCTATGGCCAGGGTTAACATACTATCATCTTTTTATGAGAGAATTATTAAAACCAACATAGAGGATGTTGAAAAAACTTATCATACACTCAAACAACATGAGGGGACTAGTAATTTTCAGGATTGTTTAAATAAGCTAGCTAAGGAGGCCTCCACTTTGGAGAACACTCTTAAGAGTAAGAAATTACATAAATTTGCCCGTGATAAAGAAGATTACCAAAAGGGCAGACAGTCTGAATCACAGAAGGGTGTCAGGTTTGCTCAAGGCACCAAGAATGTGCCTTTTAATCGGAAAAAAAGACCAAGGTCTATCCTTAAAAAGTCAGGTACAGGTTATATTACATCTGGGGAGGAATCCTCTACTACAGATACAGATATATCCATTATTGGGGACTCTCCAAATGCCAAAAGGGGCAGAACATCGCAACACCCTTTAGGGGTAAGAAACATAGAGCAGGAAGGAAACACAGGGGTCACAAGCTTAGAAGAACTTTTCATGTCAGTGATAAAGTAAATGAACATTATACCAATGTACTTAACATCTCACAATATGTTTTAACTGACGAACAACATGCATTATTGAATAAAGGACTCGGTTTTATTCCAGGTTTCTTTATTGATGAAAGCACTTTTGTATCTGACATTTTAGAATTTTGCAGAAAGATTAACCTTAGAATATTTTTCCAACAACAGGATTCAAATAATGACACTCAAAGATCAACTGATTTTAAATTTCATAAGTCCTCCTTCACACCTCCCATGGACAAACACGTCTCTGTTTTTCAACAGGCTGTTATCAAAGATTTACATTTTCACTACAGCTCCACAGACATTATGCGTAATAACCTTTCAAAACAAGAACAGTTGGCCCTTACACAACTCAAAAACAATACTGATATTGTTATTATTCCAGCAGACAAAGGGGGTGCGGTTGTGGTAATGGACAATGATTATTATCTTGGTGAAGGTTATAGACAACTATCTAATCACCACCATTACATGAAGATGGATATTGATCCAACACCTGGTTTTCAAACTGAAATTAATCTATTTCTGGAAGAGGCAGTTGAGAATGGTATAATCTCAGAGAAAACAAAAAAACATCTGACAGTTAAAGATCCTGAGAAACAATATTTATATCTTTTACCAAAAATTCATAAATCCATAGAACAACCACCTGGTAGACCTATTGTATCAGGCATCGGTTCACTCACTGAACCTCTTCGGCCTTTCTGACCGAAAAGTTGAAACCATTACTGAGATCTATTCGTGCAAGAATACAGGATACTACAGAATTCTTGCAGATAGTTACAGATACACAGTTGGACACGGACTGGCTTATGTGCACTTTGGATGTATCCTCTCTATACACCAGTATTCCCCACTGGGCAGGTCTAATGGCATTGGAATTCTGGCTTAACAAACTCAACTTATATCCACCAGGAATGAATACACTTCTAATATGTATGGCGGAACACATTTTGACCAAAAATGTATTCTACTTTCAACAGGATTGCTACTGGCAATTACAAGGCACAGCCATGGGAGCCTCTTTTGCGCCCATTTACGCAGACCTCTTCATGGGATACATAGAGGAAACCATCATATACGATCCAATGCATAATATATACTTACCTGAAATAGATATATGGAGGAGATACCTGGACGACTGTTGGCTGGTTTGGAAAGGGGGTAATGAATACCTCCAGGAATTCTTGGAATATTTAAACGGAAACATCTGGGGTATTGAATTTACTGAAGAACATCATCTCAACGAAATTCATTTTTTGGATGTCCATTTGAAAAGACAAATTGACAACACACTTCAAACATCTGTTTATAGAAAATTTCCTCAGTACAATACTCTTTTACATGCGGATAGCTTCCATCCGAAACATATTACTAAAAATATTCCAAAATCCCAATTTTGAGAATCAGAAGAATATGTTCTTCGCAGGAAGACCTCACCAAACATCAAAATGATTTAACCAACAGATTTTTGTCCAGGGGATACTCATCACAAACTATCGACTCAGCGGTCCAATCTTGTGATACTATACCTAGACATTCTCTATTAGAATACAAACAAAGTAAGAAAGCTAATGGTTCCGACGTATGTAGATTGGTTACTACTTATGGCCGAAACAGTAGAAACCTGATCAATATTGTCAATAACCACTGGAACATACTCAACTCGCACCCCCTTTTGGAAAATTATTTAGGAGAACGCTGCTACTTCTCCTACAGAAAGGGCAAATCCTTGTGTTCTCATTTTTCTCATTACAAAAAAACAACAAACACCAAGCATGATAACTTTACACAAAGGACACTCACTGGAGATAAACTCATTGGTACTTTTCCTTGTGGCCATTGTAGTTTTTGTAACTTCATTTTGAAAACAACAAGTTTCACCAGTAAAAATACAGGTCAGGTATATGACATCAACTTTTTTGGCAATTGCAGCTCAGACTGGATAGTCTATTTAGCTACCTGCACATGTCAGGCCTTTTATATCGGCCAGACATCGAGGCAATTCCGCATCAGAATTTCGGAACATTTGGGGGACATTAGAAACCACAGAATTACCAATGCACTCTACAAACACACAATGAAACATTCTACTGCAAGATTCACTTTTACAATCATTGATAGAATTTTGGGGGACCGTTCTTTCAAATCAGGATGGCACGATATTCTTAACACAAAAGAGAGAAGGTGGATTATTAAACTAGGGGGACTTTTTTCCCCAGGCTTAAATGATAAATTATGATTTTGCAGTAAGTAATTTTATTTCTTATTGTATAAACATTTATTCATCCATTGTTTTCTTCTTGTGTTTTTCCACATCATTTTGCTTAGATTGATTTTTTATGTTATATATATATGCTATACATATTTGATATTTAGATATATAATCAATGGATAGATGCATGTTAGTTTAAGACTGCATTACTTTGTGATTCATCACTATAACATTCTTTTGTTTTATTAATTACAGGAAATGAGGTCATGAATTGATTTACTTGAAGCTATATAAGAGCTTTATCCAGTCATTTCAATGTACTACTGAGGAAAGCCTTGAGCTGAAACCGGTCTAGTTGTTAGCTTTTTGAAGTTAAAATAAATTCAATTGTTTGACTTTCCAGGGTGCTGGCATTTTTTTCCTTCTAATTGTTTTCACCTGCTAGCTCCAGCAGTATTCCCTGCTAGCTTCCTACTAAATCTGTTGCTTCTTTTTTCCTCTCTGTTTCCTCAGGGAGGAGCCGTGTGCAAACCAGCAGAAACACGCTCACAGTGACTTACACGTGCGCACACATGCTTACACTGTTCAGAATCTGCTTATTCAGATTAAAACGCGTGCACACCCACGCAAACAGTGTTAAACATCTCCCAACACGCTCCCACATGCTCAGTCTGCCTTACACGCGCGCACACTGCCTTACTCGCGCTTCATGGCGCGCACACGTGCGCATGCACGCCCAGCAAGAAACTTCGGTGTAGGCAACAGTATACACCTTCCATTTCTTGACTTTCACATGCTTATCTAGTGGCACACCTCTTTCCATGATATCTGTCTGACATCTGTCATGTAACTCTGACCTCCAATGAACTGCATTTCTTTCTACCATTCCCCCCTGTGATGTCACCTATCTCCTACTCTGTTCCTCCCCCTTCTGTAACTCTTACACTACTCAGACTGTGCTCATTTGCTATGTGACAGTGGAATTCAGTATCCTAACACTCATTTGCATCAGATTGCCTACTAATGCTTAGTTACATGTCTTAGACTCAGCTTCTCCCCTTAGCAACCACTACGCGGTGGCCATGTTGGTTTTGTTCTGCTGGTCCCTGCATTGACATTCCATGTATTGCATAAAACCCACATTTGTGGGTTTATAACCTTCGTTTTTATGTTTTATACAGCGCAGCCCGTTTGCTCGGGGCTGCACTGGGTTTAAACATCGGCAATCGCCAAAAAAAACAAATTATATTTTTAATATATTTGCATCAGGTTACTTTGCCAATGGCCACATATTTGGCCATTGGCATGCTGCCTGACACATATGCACCCTTTATTTGGAGCTGACATGGCTCCATTGCAGTTTTTGCAGAAACGTACTCAGTTGTCAACTGAGTACATTTCTGCAGCTAAAACGGCTCTTACACGGGCTGTTCTGGGCTTCCTGGATCGCTAATCATCCTCATTTGCATGCTATTCGGCTGCAAGTGAGGTGATTAGCTTATCTACGCCCACTCCATGTAAGAGAAATTTTAGCTTGTCTCTTACACGGACTTTGGGCTGTTCCTGGATCGCGAAGTCTGCATGGAGTCTTACACTACTCTTAGACTCCGTGCAAGCCTTCTTGAATCCGGCCCAGTATTTTGACAAAAAATCATAAAGTGAACAATTGAATAAAAAAATCAACAATTACATAAAAAAAATCAGCTTTTAACCTCAAAAACCTGGTTATTGAAACCATTTCATTCAGCCCTGGAAAAATATTGTTGTTGACCCTTAATTGCCATAACAGTTCTTTGTATTCAATATTTTTCCAGGGTTGAATGAAATGGTTTCAATAACCAACTTTTTGAGGTTAAAAGCTGATTTTTTTATCTAATTGTTGATTTTTTCATCTAATTGTTGATTTTTTATTCAGTTGTTCACTTTATTATTTTTTTGTCAAAATACTAAGTTTAAAGTACATGTTGAATCGTGTTTTATAGTTAGTTTTTATCTTGCATGCATAATTGTGGAGCAAACAGGGAGTCTGTACCTTTAAATGCCTATGGTGTTTTTTACAAATTGGTTTGGAATGTGTTTGTAATGGGTATTTAAGGAGTGGGGTGGAGGCACTCTGTTTTTTCTGAAGAAGTCAACTGTAATCTGTGACGAAAGCGCTTAAGAATAAATTTTATCCTTGTTTCTTCTAACACCAGCCTTCTTTGTGATTTCTCAGTGTGTGTGTGTGTGTGTGTGTGTGTGTGTGTGTGTGTGTGTGTGCGTGTGTGTGCGTGTGTGTGTGTGTGTGTGTGTGTGTGTGTGTGTGTGTGTGTGTGTGTGTGTGTGTGTGTGTGTGTGTGTGTCTGCATGAACACTATCAAGCACTGTGCTAGCAATACATCATGACATTTTGGACAGGTGTGAGCCCTGCATAACATACTACTCATTTCAGAGTCATCACCCCCAACCATGAGAACCATCTCTGCCATGAGTTGCACTGCAACTTCCACAGCCCTGTCTAGAAGTCGGGTGCTACATGAACATGAGGGATGTCTGCTGGATGAGTTCTCATCACAACTACATCCAAAACCATGAGCCCATGGCCTACCAAGTCTGAGTGTGGACAATGCAATCACTGAAAGAGCAGTGGATGTAGTGTCAGTGTGGGCATGAGATCTTGCATGGCCACATCTGCTAACACCAGAAGATGGAGCATCTCTCCAGCCACATGGATGTGAATGTTTCCCCAACAGAATTTCTGTTATAGAAACTGCTCGATCCAATGTGTTGTTCATCCTGTCTAAGGAGTTGCCCACTTGGTTCAGGGAGTCACTCACATCAGAATGCACAGCATTCAGTAGTCGCACTATCTCTTTAGAGGCGGGGTGGAATGTGCCTGTGCCTCCACTACAGCCCTACACACATGTCTGGTGCCACCTAGTGCCACACCAGCTTCAGGAGGAGAGGACCACCCAGTTAACCTTCCTGTGTGGCATCACACCCTCTCAATGGCTATGGGGAAAGACAACTGACTCTGCAACTGGAATAACCACACTAGCCTAATCAACTGTGTCAACCTCAACCTGTCCAATATCAGAGGTCTCTGTGTCCTGGGTATGTATAGGCATACTGCTTGTGCCTAAGATATGAGCAGGGGATGTGGGAGTCACAACCTCAGTGCCAGACTGACCCTCTGCACCCCCAGACTGTGCCTGTTTACCACCACAATCATCATCAGATGCTACGGATACTCCATCAGGTGGTAGGAGGTCCACATTACAACACTCAGGATAATCTATGATAACAATCAATAAGCACAACAAACAGAAAAATGGAGAATAAAATTGATCATATATCTTCCTTTTAGTAAAGGCATGTTAAGCTTCTTAACAGATGCTAAAACTACAAAAACTTTACTGTCATATAGACATGAATCTACCATATATGCTGTAGTAATAATAAGCAAATGTGTACTTACTATGTGCAGGTGGGCTGGCAGCCTGAAATCCAGTAGTGTCTGTATGAGAGGAATGAAAAGGAAAGAAGTCTGCTAGGTATTAAAATGCAAATGAAACAAGAAAACGAGAACAGTCCCCATTCACAAGTACAGGCTAAAAAGGTTCTCATAAAAAAAAATGTTAGTCAACAGTAGGCTGTTCCCCCAAATCCAAAGCAAACTTCACTCCTTATGTATGACTGTAGTCTGATTCACACAGTTATCCCTGCTCTCTCTCTATATTATATGTAGCATACATCTTTGGTAAATGCATATAAAGTTATAAAAATGACATTTGCTTCTTGCATACCTGGAAGGTCCACTTGTGACACTCTGAGTTTGTTGTCCACATCTGTACCAACATCAAGGAGTCCGGTGAAAGTCTCTGATGAGCTATTTTGAACTCTGATAGTGGACAAAGATTCTTTAGATTCTGTTAGTGGTGGTTCGATAGCAGGACCATCCCCCATAGCCACTTGTTTCAGGGGAAAGTGCAATGGCCCTACAGTAGGCAGAGGTTATCATGTCAGTTGTTCTGTGTCTTATCTGGGAGTAGGTTCTCCCATGCCCTCTGACAGCATTAAGGTCATGACCACCTGCTGCCAGAAACTGCTTCAGGTAGATTGGTCACCTTTATGTTTCTCTAACAGAAAAACTCCATAGTAACATAAGGCCTGACTAATGGTCTAATTTTCTGCATCATCATATGGTGGCTTACAGGGTACAGATGTCTTCTTGAGTGACATATCGCTGTATGAAATGAAATGAAATGGAAAACAGACAAAAAATAAATATATAATAAATAGACAGGATGGCTGTCAGCTCAATTCTTTTTGGGACTGTATGCATCCAACATGCACACAAACAATTTCTGCATATTAAGTGCTCACTCTGACTGTACAAGAGTTAGCCCAACACCATCCCCCCAACAATAAAAAGTAAATTAAAAACTGAATTATCTGAATAGATCTTATAACTCTTGTGTAACAGGAATAACACATAATACATTGCTTCATTAACAATAAGAATTATAAATGCAGCATTAGAAAAGTAACATTAAACTGTTATAAATGCCATATCCACTGCTATGGAGTTCAGTCCAGCAGAAATACAAAAACAGAACATTTTTTTCTTTTCCTGCTAACAAAATAAAAATGTCAGACTTTTTTACATGCACAGTCATATGCAATAAATGTGAATACATGACATACAAGATAAAATAATAAACTGATCATATAGCATTCAGTAGTATAACTGTAGAAATGCAGGCATGCTATGGCAAAAAGAATGGATAAAAAAAATAAATCTAAAATTATACAAATGCTTTTTAGCAGCCACCACACTTCATCCTTTAACATTAAACTAAAAGCTTTAGTCAAGAAATAGCCACATACCTTCATAATACAGTAGAAACTAGATAAAGCTCCAAAGTTTTGTATTACTAGCAGTATTGAGTTCTGTGTATTAAAACAGTATCTCCAGTATGACGTAAGAGCATTATTTATTTATTTAATTTATTTAACATTTGTTGACTGGGAAAGTCCAACTAGGGCAGAGCCTATTTTTAGTAGAGGCCCAGGGAGAAATGCTCCAGGTGCATATCTTTTGGAATGTGGGAGGAAAACAGAGTACCAAGAGGAAACCCACAAGAATACAGGGAGGACATGCAGAATCCACACAGAAGGCATCCCCAGCCAAGAATCAAACTGGAGAACCTCTTGCTGTGAGGCTATAGTGTTAACTGCTGCACCACTGCACTGCCCATTAGCTACATGATTATTTTTATATAGTGCAGAGCCAGCCCTGTGAGTACTGTGAGTATGCAAATGAGGTGTAAAATCATTAGCATTAATGAATACCAAAAGCTGCACTAAGTGCAGGGAACATAAACATGGTGTAAGGACTTACATGATTACATGCGCACAACCTCGCAATCCAAGGAAAAGCACTGAGAAGTGTTCCTGTTAATGGCTTGCAGATGTCTCTGATTATCCTGACAGCAGGTCCAATTAGCTTTCCCAGTCTCTTCTCTTTGATATATACCTAATAATTATGTGTCAGGGAGAAGAGACTTTTAAAAATGTCTGTAAGTACATTCACTGATTTAGGAGATCAACAGTCCTAACATTCAATACTGGCTTAAATGACCACAGTTACTGACCCTTTGTAAGGAATGTTGTTAATTTTAAAGGGAGCACTGTAAGAATGGTTAAGCATAATATATGGCAAGAAAACAGACACAGAGGTGCTCTTGGGAAAGTATAGATAATGAAAGGATGCACCACACAGAAAAAAAGGGATACACCTGTAGTATTTGCAGTCTTTCTTTAATACAATGTGAGTACATGCCTATGTTAACTGTTTGCAATATCCCAGTCATCCAGACATTCACGGTCAAATGGGCAAGGACAACTTTCATAACTTGTTTCTGTTGCACTTTCAATGTGACTTGGTAAAATGGCACATTATCATTACATCTAAACTCTTTATCACCTTGCAAATGTATGTCTTTATCTGTGGCAACTCTTGTAAATAGTGTGAAATGATTGCTTTCGATACCCTTGTTTGAGGGTTCACAAACATACAGCTCCCTGTTGCAAAATAACAAATTTGGTCAAACATGTAAAATATTTGATCTACAATCTTTTTATTTTATTTTTTTTTTCTTGTATTATTTGCACACCACTTAACAGCATGAAGATCACTTTCATGGCTTAAGGAAAGAAATGAAAATTTTAGTTTAAGCTGCCATAGGTAACACAAACCAGCCAGGTGGGATTGCACTACTGTCAGAACTCTGGATAGAACTCAGGGAAGAAAATACACTTGACAAGTAATTTTGTCTGTTACACAAGGTATACTTTTAGTGAGCTTATAGAAAAAGGATATCTGATGCATGGTTCAAATCCACTTACATGATACCTTTACTGAGAATTGTCTGAATACATATTCAATCACATTTTGTGATACCATTATGCTGTCACTTAAAAATCAACTGTCACTGCTGATAACATGTGATCATTAGTCTGTCCACGTTCACATTGTCATTAACTACAAGTCTGACAATGTGTTTTACAAAAGTATATGTCTGATGTAGGATGTAAGAAGGAAGAAATTTTCAGTTGAATGCACTTCTTGCTGTGGTCATTGCTACATATAGCCATGCACTGCATTTCATATACTTTCTGTAATTTCTCTACCATATATTCCTCTTATACTGTCTTTTCTATTTGCTGTCCACTTGGAAGCACTCAAACCAGTGTTTAAAACCTAATGGAAAAGTAAATAATTTAGTTTAGGCTGCTTTAAGTAGCTCAGGCATGCCACCCATCACTGCATACACACACACCCTGCAACAGGGAGAAAACGTAATTCAGTAAATGTACCTGACAGATGTCAAATTCTGTGGTACAAGGTATAACTGAAGATAATTGAGAGGAATAAGTCAAATTAAATATTGTTTGAATCCTGTGTAGAGATCACATTGCAATTATTCATAATATGTCTTTTTTTTTTCTTTTTTAAAAAAAATAATTTGCTCTTTGCTTGGCAGTGTGCAAATATTTTAAGGAAAAATATGAAAAATTTAGCTTAGGCTGCCTTAGGTAGCACAAACATGCCTAGCAACGGTGTGTTTCCTCAGCACTCTGTTCAGTACTGAGAACAAATTCCACCTGTCGCACGATTATGTCTGGGACTCAAGGTGTTAAGGGCAGTAATTATATAAATAATCAAGTCAAGTAATGGTTCAAATCCAGCTACAAGATACTTTCAAAAAAGGGTGTAAGAAGCCCATTTTCACACCTTTTGAATAGGACTGTAACAGTAAAGAAAATTGATAATGTAAGCCTTAAAGCTGTGCTATTTAGAATGTATGATTAATGTTTTACAGATGAACACAACCTAATGTGTGTCTACTGTGGTTGCTAGTTATGTTAATGAATATATTTAATATAAAATACACTTGCATATATATGGTGGGCACAATACTTTTGTTGTAATCATCTTGACTCAAACCATGTGTTTAGGACCCTTATGACTTGGAAAGTATGCATGTAACTTATCCAGCCTGTATTAATCATCACATTCAACTGTATCTATCTGAACCAAATTTATTTGCAGAAAGAATTACTTTTGCATAGGAATGCATTCCAAGACGTAATTACAACCACACAGATATAGGCCTTTCTGAAGTATATCTCAATTCATTCAGAAATTATTATATGTCAAATTTCCATACTAAAAAGTTAGTTCTACTGTGCCTATGTCAGGTGATACATTAAATTGCAGTTTTTGTATCTTTTATCCCATAAGTTAGATTTCTGGGTGTTAAAATAAATTTTTAACATTGGGTAAGCCCCAACATGACAATATGTCAGAATTTATCATCTTTCACCTGCCAAAGTGCAACTCTCAAAAGCCATGCCATTAAGCACTCCATTGTTGAACAGTGGAACTTGTGATAATGGGTGCAGCATCACACATGGCACAGCTCAATGCCATGTTTCACGCCTTTACTGATATGTGCTGTAAGTAGTGCCAATGTGTCTGCCAAGGAGTCTGTCCAGCTGTGCACATGCAGTTAGCAAGGCTGTGCATCTTTGGGCAATACCAGTAACACATGAGATTTGAAGTAGGCACCGATTCAGACATATTTTATTAACATGAGTTTTGCAGACATGGCTGGTTAAAGAGAGAATGGCACTAAATTTAGAACACAAAGGTGGAGTGTTGAGAAGGCCAGGATATTTGTGGCACTCCTCATGAAGCACTACAGACATAGGCTGCTGCAGGGTAATTATACTGGGTCTCAGTATAAGGCTGAGGCCTAGAATAGTTTAGCCAAGGCTGTCTGCACTCCAACTGGCATTCCATGCAAACAGGAACAATGCTGTCACCACTACAGTATCCTTAAAAAGCTGAAGCAGAACCTACTAAGCCAATGGGAGGCTGACGTTAGGGGTCTATATTAGATTATCAAATAGTTAAAAGTTCAAACACCATATGGTCGACACCATATGTTCGAACTTTTAAATATTCGAAAATCAAAAAAAAAACTACCTGAAAGGTTAAGCAGGGGGCCAAGCCCCCCTGCACCCCCAACCATCCTCTCTTTAAATATACTAACTCCGAGATCACACTACAGTGCAGACAACAGAAAACTTCCATTTCCGCACTGTATGGAGATCTTTGCTGAAACGTTCAAACATTTACATGATCCATCATATTGTGTCGACCATATGATGTTCAAACATGTAAATGTTTGATAACATAATATAGACCCTGAAGTTAGGACTGGGAAGACCCGCACTTGTGCAAGCATACTGACTCACCAAGTTTTTGTGACATAGTAGTAATTATCTAGCAAGCCAATGCAGTTACTCATTATGCTTTCATATATATGTATTTTCTTTTTCTTCTGTACAGCTGCAGATGAGATAGCTGTAAACCATGACTTGCACCAGGAATGATTAAATCACTTCAGAGAAGCACAAAGTAAGCATGATTCATGTAATAATTCAAGCCATAATGTTATTTTCATTCCCTCAAGCACTATCATCTCAAGCAGGCATACTTCATCTTTCATCTCAAGCATGCATTCCTTTCTCAATAATCCTTGCTGCTTGCATTAGGAAATTAGAATACCAGCTTTCCTGTCTTTGGGCTCATTTTTTAATTGATAATTACTTATCCGATAGTAGCAACCATCTATCAGGGAGAATTACTTTATGTTAATTGCCATTATTAATTTAGAATGTCAGCAGATGTCCTAACCTACCCTACCTGCCTGACCCTCTCATTTCTAAACACCTTTCCCAACATTCCTCTCACCCCCAATTAAAAAAAAATGGGCACCTGTTCCACAACAAATTATAGCACATACATAGTTCTCCACTTTACCTGTGTGTCATACTGACTCAATTGATTTGGTCCAATTGACTATACAGCATTATTCTGTTGTTGCCACCTATCACTGGTGTGATGACTCTGCAAAGTCATGAACTTGTGTGTACATCTGCACATTTACCTTGTGAAGTAGCAGATAGCTATGGTGCTCATCCATAACCCTCCAGCAGATTCCTGTGTCTTTCTTTTGTGTTCTGCCCTCTGTTTGCCAAGCCCATTTTCATCATTGTCCTATCAACCCCTGTTTCATGTTTAATCTGATCAAAAAATAGATTCACACAAAACACACAAAAACACAGAGACAAAAGTGACCCATGTAAAAGCTTTCACTTCATGTCCTTGGCATTTGTGCAGAGTTTGGCATAGCATAGCAGCACTGAGTTACAGTGAATGCTGTTCAACTTCTAATCTGGCTCCCTTCACTCAAATGTGCTTAAATCTGCTGTACTGTGCGAATACAGAGTAAAGCCATACTAAAGCACTACTATGATACAGTTAATTAAAAGAATCTTAGGCTGATTGAATTAGGAGTTCTATGTGGCATGTTGAGATAATAACCCTGTTTGTAGCCTGATGTTTTGGTATAGTGTCATGCTTTTGATTACAGATTTATGTCAGTTTATTACTTCATGACAGTTCTTATTCCTATGATATATTTAATTGCAAACATCTGTATTTTTCTACATATAACATTTTCATTAACATAGCATTGGAATAGTGCAGCTAGACATAATTTTCAAAAGCATTGCAGCCACAACAGTGAGACTTAGTAAGCCAAACATATCCTGGTTAGGTATTTATGTTTGTTTTACTCTCCCTCCCCTTATTTGCACCTACACCAGTCAGTTTATTGTACAGAGCATGACAAATCAATGATGATTTAACGAGAAAGATTAAAACACTATACGGATGTTCCTAAGTGTCTATTCCTCTCTGCATTTGTCTCTAACTCTCTCTATTCACCCCTCCTTATTCAATAGTGTTATATTAATGATGTTAAGTAGTGATTCCTTTGAGGCATTATGAGCTAATGCTCAAATGTGTATAAATATTTTTGAATAATTTCCAGAGTTCTAATCCAGCCATTAGCTAAGAGTTACTGAGTGTTTTGGTTCCCTAATTTACATGTACCTGTTGGCTACATATTGTTGTGAGCTACGATTATCCTTCTTCAGTGATAATTTACTTAGTCCCTGCCAACATGTCAGCCTGCTGATCTGTCGTCTTCCTTCTGTATCATCATTATTCTTTCACCTCTGCATTTGTGCAATGCCTGGCATTGGGCAACATATGCAAATAAGGCTAAATGGAAGTACAGAGCTTATGGAAATACTTTTGGATTTGATTGCCTTCATCTGCATTACTTTGTGCCACTGTGCTCAGCTACGTTTATTCAGTTTAATGTAATTTTAAACAAGATGAAGAGTTGGATGTATGAATTACAGTGTTTAATAGGATAATAAAGATGAATTCATATATTCTCATTTGCTAAACTCCACTGTCAGATATTAACTATCATAATTATGAATTTCTACTTTGCTAAGATAATACTCAGGGTCATAGCTTCATCGATTCATATGTAAGTTATATTCTAGCTGCCCTTGTGGAACATTTTAAGCCTAGCCATTTTCTCTTTTTGTGCTCAGAATAACTTATCCGATTCAGTTATAGATTGTTCTTACCCATCCCATGGTCAATAATTATATATTACCCATAATGAGAATAGCGGGGATCATACCATAAATAATTTGAGGGGAACCCTGTGTGAGATAAGGCATTTAGGAGCTGCATGGGTCCAGTAGTAGTACAGATGGAAGTCACGGGGTAAATGTTCTGTTTCTCATCCATAGATCTAAGTTGCACTTAAAAATAAATGTTTTTCTTGGCTTGCTGAAAATGTTCAAATACATATGGAGCACGTTTTATGATGTTTTGTCAGACTACTGTGTCTGTAAATGTTGTCTAAACCATTACTTAACACATACTTAACACATCATTATTCTGATACTACACTAATCTGCCTGTTCCCTATTGTGAAAGCTGTCTTGTAAAGATCTCTGCATGGAAATTAGCACAGAACAACACAGAGCACTTCACATTACCATTGTAAGTTCAACACTTTGAGTTATGATTACACATGCACTAACACTTTGCCATCAGCAGTGCAAATCAGTTTAGCAGCACTGCACTCAAAAAAGTACAATAAAAAATAGAAAACAAAGATTTATATATATTTTTTTACTGCACGTTTGTATGTCTGTAATGCTGTTGTCAAAAGATGATCATGATTTCATAATGATATTGGCTCACTTCATTCATTCATTCATTTAAAGTAATATGTCTGCTATACAGTGTTTGCACTTGTGCTGTGTTATCAGCTTGGTTAATCTATTATCACATAATCCGTCATTCTTATTCTGAAAGTGCACTGTCCTATGTACTAACTGCAATGTTTGTCTTGTCAGTGCCCATAGTATAAGTATGACATGAGTGTGTAATCATCCCAACATGAAATCACAGCAATGTTTGATTGAAAATCACTGGTGTACAACAGTCAGCATGTATGTCAGCCCATTATGTGGAAATACAGTCATACAATGTACAGTAACGTCAGTATCTACATTTTATTATAAAGGTATGTCATTACATGTGACAGTCATAGTGATGTTACATTGTCCTGTGCACATATATCTATTTGTTACATCACCTGTGATCCATAATAACATCTCTCCCAAGCATTGCTTTTTAGAAATATTCCAATGTCCAATATCCTAACAGTACTGTCCATCTTCTCCTTTTGTACTTGTGACTATTATATTGCTCTCTAGATTGTGTAGCCTAGCTAGGTAGGAGGTTTGATACTCAATATAGTAGACTTAAGTTTGTTTGTCTCTGTGTGAGACTATGTATATCACTTTGGTGGTGTATTCACTTCTCCAGAGAATAATACATTAACTGTTCTCACAGCACCCTTAGCCCATTCTTTCTTAAACACATTGATGAGGTTATCCGTACAAAAAGTGCACTTCCTCATTTTATGAGTCAGACTTCTCCTGCGGTACTTGTGACTGTTACATTGCTTACTAAATTGTATAGCCTAGAGAGGTAGTAGTTTGAATGCCCATTGTGGAAGACATATATGTGTGTGAGTGTGTGTGTGTGTGTGTGTGTGTGTGTGTGTGTGTGTGTGTGTGTGTGTGTGTGTGTGTGTGTGTGTGTGTGTGTTTGTGTGTGTGTGTCTGAATGAGTGACTGTGTGTGTCATTTTGTGGTGTATCAATTTCTCCTGAGAATAACACATTTAACTGTTCTTGCAGTTGCCTTATCCCTATTTTTACAGAAACATTCTCTCTGAAACACACTCCTGAGGTCATCCTGACAAAAGTGCAATCTCCCCCCTTAGAAGTCAGACTTCTCCTGTGGCAATTGTGACCATTCCATTGCTCTCTAGATTTTGTAATCTAGATAAATAGGAGGTTCAGTACCTAACATGGAAGACTTGTGTGTGTGTGTGTGTGTGTGTGTGTGTGTGTGTGTGTGTGTGTGTGTGTGTGTGTGTGTGTGTGTGTGTGTGTGTGTGTGTGTATCTGCTTCTCTAGAATTAATACATTTAACTGTTCTCACAGCTCCCTTATTCCAATTCTTACAGAAACATCTTCTCTGAAACACACTGATGAGTTTATCCTGACAAAAGTGCAATAATTCTCCTTAAGAATCAGATTTCTCCTGTGGAGTTTGCAACTAATGCAATGCTCTCTCGATTGTGTAACGTAGATAAGTAGGATGTTTGATACCCCCCCAAAAAAGATATCTGTGTGTGTGTGTGTGTGTGTGTGTGTGTGTGTGTGTGTGTGTGTGTGTGTGTGAGAGAGAGAGAGAGAGACAGAGATTGTGTGTAGTATTTGATGGTGCATCCATTCTTCTAAGAATAATATATTCCCGAAACATACTTTCGGAAACACAATGATGAAGTCATTCTGACTAAAGTACAACCTATCTTAAGAGTCAGACTTCTCCTGTGGCACTTATGGCTAATACAGTACTGCTCCCTAGATTGTGTAACCTAGATAGGTAGAACATTTGATACCCCACATGAAAAGCGTGTGTGTGTGTGTGTGTGTGTGTGTGTGTGTGTGTGTGTGTGTGTGTGTGTGTGTGTGTGTGTGTGTGTGTGCATGAATCTATGTGTAATACTTGGCTGTATATCCCCTTCTCCTGAGAATAATACATATAACTGTTCGCACAGCTTCTTTTTCCAATTTTTAAAGACACATCTTCTCTGGAACACACTGATGAAGTCATCCTGATAAAACTGCAATTTCTTCCTCCTAAAGAGTCAGACTTCTCCTGTGGCACTTGTGACTATTCCATTGCTCTCTAGATGTTGTAATCTAGATAAGTAGGAGGTTCAATACCCAACATTGAATACTTGTTTGTGTGTCTGTGTATCCACTTCTCTCAAAAATCATACATTTGACTGTTCTCCCAGCACCCTTATCCTAATTCTTACAGTAACATCCTCTCTGAAAGAAATTGATGAGTTTATCCTGCAAAAAAGTGCAGTCACTTTCTTTAAGAATCAGAGTTCTCCTGTGACACTTGCGACTAATACAGTACTCTCTAGATTGCATAACCTAAATAAGTAGGAAGTTTGATACCCCGCCCAAGAAAGATGTGTGTTTGTGTATGTGCGTGTGTGTGTGTGTGTGTGTGTGTGTGTGTGTGTGTGTATGTGTGTGTGTGTGTGTGTGTGTGTGTGTGTGTGTGTGTGTGTGTATGTGTGTGCATGAGAGAGAGAGAAAGAGAGACTGTGTAAATCATTTGATGCTGTATCCACTTCTTCCAGAAACATACTTTCTGAAACACACTGATGAAGTCACCCTGACTAAAGTGCAACCTCTCCTCTTAAGAGTAAAACTTTTTCTGTGGCACTTGCAGCTAATACACTGCTGCTCTCAAGACTGTGTAACCTAGATAGCTAGGAAGTTCGATGCCCCATATGGAAAACATGTGTGTGTGAATCTATGTGTATCACTTGGTAGTATATCTTCTTCTCCTGAGAATAACACATTTAACTGCTCCCACAGCTTTTATATCATACCTTTTACATAAACATCCTGTTGAGACCATCTGGACAAAAGAGCAGTATGTCCCCTACAAAGTCAGACTTCTGTGATGGTCGTGACTAATACTATGCTCTCTAGATTGCATAACATAGGTAGGTAGGAGGTTCAATGCCCAACTTGGCAAACTTTTGTGTGTGGGATTATGTGTATCACTTGATGGTGTATCCACTTCTCCTGAGAATAATACATTTAACTATTCTCTCAACTCTCTTATCCCAATTGGTACAGAAACATTCTCTCTGAAACATACTGATCAGGTTATCCTGTCAAAAGTGCAGTCTCTCGCCTTAAAAGTAAGACTTCTGCTGTGGTGCTTGCAACTAGTACAGTGTTCTCTAGATTGTATAATTAGGTAGGTAGGAGGTTTAATGCCCATAATGTAAGACTTTCATGTGTGTGTGTGTGTGTGTGTGTGTGTGTGTGTGTGTGTGTGTGTGTGTAATGCTTGTTATGCAAACTTTTATGGAAACATCCTGTATGACACACACTGATGAGGTCATCCTGACAAAAGTGTGTTCTTTCCATTTAAGAGTTGGAATTCTTTGTGGTGCTTGTGACTAAGATAATTTTCTCTAGATTGTGTAACTAGATTAGTAGGAGGTTTGATACCCACCATGGAAAACTTGTATATGTGTGGGAGAGTGTTTACAGCCAGGTGAGCAGGTACTCAGTCAACCTGCACTCTGGATAAAAGTTTTAAAGTCATAGATGGCTACACTATTTCTTAAGCCCACTTTTCACATCCACAACATCATTGCAACTCAAGGGGTGTAGCTATGCATACTGTTTGTACTGTAATGACTACAATTTTCTGTGTATTGCATAAAGAAAACTTTGTTTTTTAAGTAATACTTTGTCTGCAATTTTATAAATTTTATAAATTAATGTTTCAGATAGCAGTGTCATGGGTTGGAAAATATCTCTTTAATGTTTTTACAGGGAAACTGATGCAAATATTTGTTTAGTGGGGAGCAGGAAATATTTCCATAATTCAAATGGTAGGTGTTTTGTGTGACATCAGTAAGAGCACATGATTACATTATGTTGTCTGCTTATACCTCTGGTTCAAAACACCGATGAGGTCATTGTCTTGCAAATGAACTGAAGCTATTTGAAGATCAGACTTCTCCTGTGGTGTTTGCATGTCTTACACTATTCTCTATAATGTGTAACTAGATAGGTATGATGTTCAAATACAGCAGTACTTAACTTCTACAAGTATGACTGCCAATGGAGTCCAGGTTGTTTTATGCACATTTGTAGTGACAACATTTACAAGCCGTGATTGGCTGCAATAATAATGTTACCAGATACACCTCCTTGGCAATACATTGCTGATGTCATCACTTCATAGATGCTGTATGTCTCAGTTGTAGTCATTATTCTCCTATGACACTGAATGCAGAAAGTGTTCTCTATAGATGGTGTAAGTGGATATGAAGGTGGTTAGATTACATCACTGCTTCAATAGTGAGACAGTTATTATGGTCATATACCATTGGTCAGCTCACAACCACCATTTGTATCTTTCTAATTATGAGACTGAATTACAGTGGCATTCTGGGACACTAACAAGTACTAGCATCACCAGGGAAAATAGCATTTTGTTCACACAATGATTACATATAGCAAACATACTTGCAGTATGTCATGTTTGGAGGGCACATTTTCTTGTGTTGCATGATTTTCATGGTGTGCTTTGTACATTCTGTAACTACATATGTAGGATGTTGTAATCTAGCTATGAGTGTGTATTTCACCCTCATATTTCATACACTATTCTGCAAAGTCATATATGAAGTGTAACTGTACAGTGTTATTGTGCACTTCAGATGCATTTTAGTATAAATATCCAGCTAATAAATAGTAGTGATACCATCCATTTAACTGTGCACTGTCTCAGTTGTACCTGAACATGGTCATATGGCACTTGTGATTCAGACAATGATATTTAGCTGTGATCTTGAGTAGTTATTTGAAATCCAACCATTATTGCTCAGCCTATGTTGTGTCAATATTATTGTGACTATAAATGTCAGTAATACTGCTGTCAAGCACATCTCACAGCAGCTGTTTGTCTCCTCTGGCATGTAATCATCCTCATTAAACCAAGCCACCCCTCACATCAAGCAGGTCTCCATCCCCCATAACAAGAAGTGGAAACATCAACAATACCTCACTCATGCACCAGGCATGCATGGACACTGTCCTGTAACAAAAGACACTTAAACCTAACAGTCTTTTTTTTTTTTTTTTTTGAGAAAAACATAAATCTACAAAATAGCATATCATTACCTCTCTTCTTCATCTGCACCTAACCCCAGCTTTAATATTATATCCTTTAAGAAATTCAGAGTGAAATTAGATAAGGTCTACACTTGGCCTTAATTTAACAGTATAAAGTAGGGTGACTGTGCAAAGTAACATACTTTTTCTTAAGGTTCACTAATTAATTTGTAATCCTCTTGCACTTCACAAACAGTTCTACAGAGTTCAATTACCCATTGGCGGTCCATCTCATTACCTGTAGTTTTTACCCTGCCCCCTCCAGCTCTTATCCTATATTGGATTGCCTGAGGTATTATAAACCAAGGGTGCCATTTTGTTTCCTTTTTTTTCAAATCCCACAGCAGCTGTTTCTCTCCCCTGGCATGTAATCATCCTCATGTAAGTTCTTGCATTAAAGGTATGCTGTACACTGTGTTTTAATACCTAATTCTTTAATACAACAGCTTATACTATCTGTTTCTGTTGTTTTTAACATTTCAGGATGCCTTTAGATATTTCTGTGTAATGAACCACTGTCACATATGCACCTAGATACTTTCTGTTCTCTTGTTTACTGTTATAGAGCCAGAAGGGTAATTTCCCATATTGCATTGAACTGCCATGTCTAACTGCAATGACTAGCATTTAAAACATGTTGGAAGTGTATCTTGTTTTAATGCAGTAGAGAACTGCTTTATGTATTATTCACACTATATTTTTGTATGTTGCCACAAGAAAACAATTATGTTATCAGGTACTAAAGAAGAAACAACCATTACCATTACCTGATGATTTTGTTATTGAGAACAGTTAAAATAAGGCCAATCTTATACAGCTTAATTCTTCCTAACTGACACACTTGCACACATGACTTTCATTTCTATTGCTCTCCTATGTATCATTTAACTTATTTTACTAGGCTATAACCTGTCTTTATACTGTATGCCCTTCCCCTGTCTCTTGCAGCTTTACCAGAGCATTACCATTGCTGGCGGCTGGTAACACAACACATGCTGACTTAATCTAATACTCTATTACATTTTTTATTTTTCTTTCAGTAAGCCAAGCCAGCCCTTGGGTCAAGAACTCCCCCCATAACAAGAAGTGGAAACCTCAAACATACCTCACACCCTGTGCACTAGGCACCCACAGACACTGTCCTGCAACTAAAGAGACTTAAAACTAATGTAGGTGCCAAACTTCCAAGTGTCTAGACAGTAAAAAACCTTAACTGAAATAAATTAAACAAGTGTTAGTGAGTGTGTTAATACATGCTGCTGTATAGTTCATTACTTAAACCACTGTACTGACGAGCTCATCACCAGGAAGCAACAGCTGCATAACCCTCCCCAGTAAGTGTTCCCCTGCAAACCACAGTCTATTTTCTTTTGAGAAAAACTTAAATTTATAAAATAACATGCCATCACCTCTCCTCTTCATCTGTACCTAACCCAAGTTTTAGTATTATATCCTTTAAGAAATTCAGGGTAAAATTAGATAATGTCTATACTTGCCTTACTTTAACAGTATAAAGTAGAGTGACTGTGCAAAGTAACATACCCTTTCTTAAGATTCACTGAATAGTTTCTAATCACCTTGCACTTCACACACAGTGTCACAGACATTTTAAATGTATATTAAATCTAAACTATCCCATTAATTTTAGCAGTGGCTTTCAGCTGATGCCATTGCTCTGCATCTGCTGATAATCTGATTCTAGTCACCAGCAGCATTTTTCTTATTGCACAGTAGACTATCCATGGTCAACAAACAGCCATGCAGTAAGTATTTCTCTTTTTTTCCTCACTCCATCTAAGATAGGGTTCATTGTTAAAGGCATTCCACTCTGTTTTAAAACCCTAATTTTAAGAAACACATCATTTGCTTTTTCACTGGTTTTAATACCTTACTGATTGTTTTGAAGATGGCTGCAAAGAAGGTCCAGTTTGGACCCGCTCCATTCACCCTTACTTTGCTTGGGCACATTCTGCTCCCCTACCCTATCCCCAGTCCCACCCACCTCATGTATCCTTACATTTATAGGTATACAGACCCCACCTACATTCATCCCTCAACAAATAACATCACTTCCCACTAAAATAACAACATATCTCAAAACTACTTAAAATAGTAAACAAAGTGCTTAAGGCAGGATAACACAAAACGATAAGTCCTCGGCTTGGACACACAGAGTTTATTCCAAATCACAGTTGTTACAATACGTTAAGCGCTTTCATCTGAAACCAGACTTCTTCAGAACGTATTCCTAAGTTCATTAATTGCTTAAATAGAAGTCATCTGACTCAAATTTGGCGCCAAAACATAATTACATATAATACTACTAATAATACATTTCATAAGTTCCTACAGTGCAGTTGTCAATAGAATAAAACAACAAAGAAATATAAAACAGTATATAAAAATTATTATTATATGAAAGTATGTAAAAATATTAAATAGAAATACTATATACTTGTAAATGTCCATATTAAAATGTCCTTATTTAGACACTAAAATGCTAAGATACTACAGTTCTCCCTCAATAATAAATGATACTAGCTTATCTAAATACAGTAGCTTAAAGACTATGAAAATTTTAATTCAAATATATATACTGTAGTGATTGCTGCCAATATATTGCAGAAAATAAAAGGTATAAGTTTGAAACATTACAATGTGTTAAGATTGGTAATATATAAGAATTGGTAATGTATAAGAACTAGTCTAAAGCTTCACAACAATCCTACCTCAAATGACCAGATCTAACCCTCTAGTTTCCTACATATAAAAATGGCTTAATGCTGATGTTGTCATTGATACCTGGAAAATTTGTAGCGTCCAAAATAATCTGCCATCTGCTTTCTTTTAGTCCCAATAATGTCTTCATGTTACCTCTATATGGTGTATATTCAACCTTATCTATAATGTAAAACATAAATGTATGACTGTCGTTTGTGTTCACCAAATGTCTCTATAATGCATTTCTGCTGTCTTTTTTACTTATAGCATACTGATGCTCATATATACGTCTTTTAAACAATCTTTCTGTCTTACCTATGTAGAATGCATCGCATGCTACACAGGTAGCTACATAAATCACATATGTAGAGCTACAGTTGCCACTTATACTTGGTAAGAATGTACAATTAATGTTGTGTAACCTAGTACCTTTGCACACTTTAATAAATTGGCATTGTTTACAATGTCCACATTTTGTTGTATGTTTGTTGGTTCTTACTGATGTTCCTTTAGACCTTTCCAATAATTTCTTAATATTGAATCCTGTTTTGTAGATTATTTTCATATCCATCCCTAAAATGGACATGCATTCTCTATTCACTACAAACTGGTTCCATCTCTCCTTTAAACATGCTTCGATGTGCTTAACTACCGGAGAATATGTCAATACACATACTCTTGAACTATGCTCTGCTGGTCTTTGTTCTCTTTGAATGTTGATGTTATAATCTCCCAATACTGGTTTGTACTTGTTGCCCCATTCTTCTATAATATAATTATTTATCCCTTTAAGAATTTGTTTGGGATATCCACGATTCAAGAACATAGTATTCATAAGTTCGATTTCTCTCATCATCATTTCTTTGGTTGAACACATCCTTGCTGCTCTTATACATTGTCCTTTGTATATATTTTTAAATACATGCTTAGGATGGTTGCTGGTGTAGGACAAATAATCATTGGAGAACGTGTCCTTTCTATAGATACATGACTTAAAACCTATATCTCCATGACTGATAAATGTATCTAAGTATGCTATTCCTTCTTTATTTATAGCATATGTGAACCTCAAAAATTCTGTTGTGCTGTTAATGTAGTTTATGAATTTGTCTATTTCTGCTCTAGGCCCTTCCCATAAAATGAACAAATCATCCAGAAATCTGGTATAATACCGAATATGCTTATAATATTCCGATTTGAATATAAATTCAGATTCCCACTCTAACATTACCATGTTGGCAAAGATAGGGGCACAAGATGCTCCCATAGCAACACCTCTGGTTTGTTTAAACATTTCACCTTCGAACCTGATGTAATTGTTCTCAAGTATGACTCCCATCATTTCTGTGATAAGACAAACTCTGTCCCAGCTCATGTTAGTCCTTTTTCTCAAACTATTGGAGAAATACTCTAACCCCGTCTCCTTGGGGATACAAGAAAATAAATCTATCACATCGATAGTTACAAATATTAAATCCTTGTTCCAAATCTGAGGGGTTAGTTGTGATAGAAAAGTCCAGGAGTCCTTTATGAGATGAGAAGTAACCTCATAAACTGGTTTGACCCATGTGTCAATTACTTTACCTAAGGGAAATGTTTTGGACCTACTACCAGAAATGATTGGTCTAAACGGTGGTTTCTCTAAGTTTTTGTGCACCTTGGGGATTCCCACTATAGTCGCAAGGACCGGATGTTCCACATTCATAAACTCATATAACTCTCTGGTAATTCTTTTATCAAGCAGGTATTCTTCCAATAATATGTCCACTTTTTTATGTCCTATATTTATTTCATTGAGCGAAATTTTTTCATAGTTGCCTGAATTGTATAGTATATACCTGATTTCTTTAATGTAATCTTCTGTATTAAATATAACAATGCCTCCCCCCTTGTCGGGTTTCATCAATCTAACATGTTTGTTATCGATGAATTCTGTCAAACAAGCTTGCTCTGCTTCAGTAAGATTGCATTCAACATTCCTGTCCCTAGTTTTGATTTTGTACATATCACTGCATACTGTTTTTTCAAACAATGAAATGTTGGGATGACTAGGAGGTATGAAGGTACTTTTCCTTTTCAAAACACTTTGTATGTTAGATTCAGTCCTTGATGACTGTTGATCAAAGTGTAAGGCTAAATTCAATCTCCTGCAGTATAATTTAATTTCCAAAATCGTATCCACGATGTTGAAACGTGCAGTGGGTATGAATTTCATCCCTTTTGAGAACAGACTAAAAAATTCATCTGTAATACTATTGTTGGTGTAGTTGAAAACATTAAAACCATTTCTGGTAGAAAGTATTTCATCTTTCTTGTCAATATTGTTGGTGGGAGTTGTTGTATGTTCATACTCTTGATAGTCTGTCTTATTTATTTCTCTGACTACATCATCCCTAACTACAGTGTCTGTCTGTGGTGTGTTGGACATATCCACAGCAAGCTCTGCATCTTGATTCTGCTGTATACTATCTATCAACAAGTCTTTTATCTCTATTTCTTGTTTCTTCCCCCATGAAAGTTTTTTGATGATGCATAGCCTCCCTGCTGGTATGTTTCACTATAGTCTCTCCCTTCATGTTCAATGTTTCTATCAGTGTTTCTGTCAGTGTGTTTCTGTCTCCTATCCTTCCGTTTGGGCCAAAAACAATGCCAATTTATTAAAGTGTGCAAAGGTACTAGGTTACACAACATTAATTGTACATTCTTACCAAGTATAAGTGGCAACTGTAGCTCTACATATGTGATTTATGTAGCTACCTGTGTAGCATGCGATGCATTCTACATAGGTAAGACAGAAAGATTGTTTAAAAGACGTATATATGAGCATCAGTATGCTATAAGTAAAAAAGACAGCAGTAATGCATTATACAGACATTTGGTGAACACAAACGACAGTCATACATTTATGTTTTACATTATAGATAAGGTTGAATATACACCATATGGAGGTAACATGAAGACATTATTGGGACTAAAAGAAAGCAGATGGCAGATTATTTTGGACGCTACAAATTTTCCAGGTATCAATGACAACATCAGCATTAAGCCATTTTTATATGTAGGAAACTAGAGGGTTAGATCTGGTCATTTGAGGTAGGATTGCTGTGAAGCTTTAGACTAGTTCTTATACATTACCAATTCTTATATATTACCAATCTTAACACATTGTAATGTTTCAAACTTATACCTTTTATTTTCTGCAATATATTGGCAGCAATCACTACAGTATATATATTTGAATTAAAATTTTCATAGTCTTTAAGCTACTGTATTTAGATAAGCTAGTATCATTTATTATTGAGGGAGAACTGTAGTATCTTAGCATTTTAGTGTCTAAATAAGGACATTTTAATATGGACATTTACAAGTATATAGTATTTCTATTTAATATTTTTACATACTTTCATATAATAATAATTTTTATATACTGTTTTATATTTCTTTGTTGTTTTATTCTATTGACAACTGCACTGTAGGAACTTATGAAATGTATTATTAGTAGTATTATATGTAATTATGTTTTGGCGCCAAATTTGAGTCAGATGACTTCTATTTAAGCAATTAATGAACTTAGGAATACGTTCTGAAGAAGTCTGGTTTCAGATGAAAGCGCTTAACGTATTGTAACAACTGTGATTTGGAATAAACTCTGTGTGTCCAAGCCGAGGACTTATCGTTTTGTGTTATCCTGCCTTAAGCACTTTGTTTACTATTTTAAGTAGATATCTCAAAACTATCTACTCACCAAACACCATAATTAGTCCACCCACTATGTCCAACACCCCACTTAATATAACTCCTTATACACACAAACCACCCACATTTCTTAATGCTGAAGTACTAATAAATACCCTAAATTTTAACAACTCTAAAACAATCTGTCTTATAACATTCTATATTCCTCCAGGAAATAATGTACCAATCCTAGAAGACATGCTGTCATGGGCAACTGAAAACATCAAACTAGAAACCGTAATCCTAGGAGATGTGAATATTAACTGGCAAGCCATCACTGTAAACTTTCCAAACACAAATATAAACCTCTATGGGTTTAAGCGACTAATCACTGAATCTACAAGGTACAACAAAGACTTCGCTAACCACTCTACCCTTGAATGGATTCTTGTATCTCACCCAATAAATTTCTCCTCCTCAGGTACACTACCAAATTCACTAAGCGACCATCTTCCAGCCTTTGCCATCAAAGCAACCACCCACCTTCCAAAAGAACATACTATAAAAACAGTTAGAAATACAAAGTATGACAACACAAATAGCACCAAAACACAGATGCAAGAAAACTGGCTCCAATAAAGGCTGTCCCTTCCAAAGTTCCTCTTGTCAGAGGAAACTAATAAAGAACTCTTCACCCCATGCACTTGAATATCTGAAAGAAATATTTATTAACACAACATAAAAGAAAAATAAAATAAGTTCAAAAATATTAAAACATGAATGGATTAAGCACTTTCATCTCCCCTCTGGATTCTGATGAAGTCTCCCAAGAGGAGATGAAAGTACTTAATCTATTCATGTTTTAACATTGTTGAGCTTATTTTATTTTTCTTTTATGTTGTGTTAATAAATATTTCTTTTGGATACTCAAGTGAGTGGGGTGAAGAGTTATTTATTAGTTTCCTCTGACAAGAGGAACTTTGGAAAGGACAGCCTTTATTGGAGCCAGTTTTCTTACATCACAGTTAGAAATACCACTAGACTCAATCAAGAAACACTCAACAACCTAGTAGATGGAATGAACTGGTCATCCCTAAAATTACTACCACTAAATGATGCTGTTCAATACTGCTGTGAAGATAGGTAAAGGCTGCCAGCCTAGCCAGATAGAATTTTGTAGATAATTCTGTCATTTGTAAATATTAACGTAAGCCACAGGATTGTTCTCTTAAATGGGAAAAATGGTGTTAAATGTGGACCTGCAAAAATGTAACAACAGTTCACTCTGCTGTAACAAAGCTGACATGTCAATTCTTTGATGTCAAAACTCGGAGCTGATATGTCTGGATGAAGGAATTCTGCCTATTGTTTTACGGCCAGAGTTAATGGCTAGAATGTGCATGTATAATTTCTTTTATTGCTCTGGTTCCTGACCAGCTGCAAGACCAAAGGGGCTATTAACCTCTGAGAGCCTGTTAGCCTGGGAACCAGAAAGAAATGATGCAATCTGAAATGAATCAGTGGTACTTTGTTATCAATTTAAGGAGAGAAAGAATGAGGGCATTGAGCATTTGTCTTGAGAACATCCAACATCACCAACACTGTCTTGCTCTATATGTAAGTTTATTTTAGAACTGTCTTTCCTCTTTTATATAACTAGGAAACAGGAAGATTAGACTAGTTTGTTTTTCTGTGATGTCAGAACTTTTCTATTGTATTATTTTAAGTATTTATCTCTAATCTCTGAACTCTTGACTGGCACTGTGTAGTAAGAAGTATTGTCTTGTGTTTTTATTATTTATTATTAAATATTTTTAAACTTTTCAACTTTGGCTGTTTTGTGTAGAAATAATTTAAGATCTAAGAGTACATTGCATGTATATAGTGATACGGTACTAAGTCACCCCAAATAAGTCTTGACTGTTTGGTTGCACTTACCATTTGGATAACAATATTGCACAGTTTAATTGGACACCCTTTCATAAAGGCCTTTGAGTAGCTGATAAATATTACCTGGGTTGTGGCAGTGATTTCTACCGTATAGTCTAGGTAAAAGGGGCACAGCTGGAGAACCTATGCCAGCCTTCCCCAGGAGTGTGTGTGTGTGTGTGTGTGTGTGTGTGTGTGTGTGTGTGTGTGTGTGTGTGTGTGTGTGTGTGTGTGTGTGTCTGAGCTACTTGGGCAGAGACACAAAGCACTGGTTGGACAGAGACAGTGCTTGAGGATTTAGCTTGCCCACTAGGCTGAGATCTGGACCCTATAGCTGTGCCAGTGGGGAGTCTTATTGGGGACCTGGAGAGAAAGGGAGAAACCAGCCCCAGACTGACTGTGATCTCTGTGTGCTCATAATGGAAATTGTACTTTATTGTGCATGTATTTATTATCATTTCCCCATATGGACACCCCTCACTGGTGTTAGTGGTGAAGACTGTGGGTCCTTGATTGCTGGGCCAGTGCACAGGCATCACAACTTCAATAGTACTTTCTTAAAAATGAATAAGCACGAACTGAATGCGAGGAAATAAAATTTATTTAGCGCTTTCGTCACAATTACCAATGACTTCTTCAGAATACAATTACCAATGCTGAAACACATTAAATACTCTTGTTTAAGCACATTAGCATATCTAATTAATGCGTTCGTTCCATTTAAAAAAACAGGCTCAGAAATATTGTGTGTGCATACTGTGCAAAATACAATCTGATGTACTAAAATGAAATGTCCGTTTGTAAAAACTAAGACATATGAATTTAAATATATATATTTAAGTGGTGTTTCTGTTACACAGGAATGGGCCAACTTGTTTCAAAAAGGACTAAATTTTGTACCGAGTAATATTAGGGACCTGCACACCACTGACATGAAGCCACAATATTACTGATGTAAACAGCTTTTCACTTGTACTCGGCATTTAAACTGCATTTACTTCACTTGGAAGAGCTGTGTTTGCTGTTGCAACTTATTTATAGGACTTTGATCTGAAGAAGCTCTTAGCAGCGAAAGCGCTTATCTGATGGAATAAAGATTTTAAGTCACCAGTGGTTGTGGTTCACTTGCTTGGACATTACTGGATTACTACTTTTGTTTGGGATTTGAATACTCTGCTACAACACAGTTTTTGGTTTTTGTACCAAAGAGATCAGCGTCGCTCCTTTCTACACCTGTTGGATTTTTATATTTGCTTTTTGAATAAGAGCGTTTACCTGGCAGGAGGCTGTAACTTTTTTATTTCTTCTTAAGAGTATTTAATGTGTTTTCACATTGGTAATTGTATTCTGAAGAAGTCATTGGTAATTGTGATGAAAGCGCTAAATAAATTTTATTTCCTCGCATCCAGTTCGCCCTCATGCTTATTCATTTTTTATTTGGCTGGTTCTACTTTATTTGTGGTACTTTCTTAAAACTAATTGATAGTCTGGCCCCCATGCAAATAAAGAGAGTTAAAAAAAAAAACATGGTTAGCAGCCAACTGCATTGTCCTCATGAAACAAAGAGACATAGCATGGAATAATTGGAAATAAAACAGAACCCAACAAAATTTCCAAGCTTATAAAACAGTACTCAATAGAGCAACCAAATAGTCAACAAATGTAAACAATCATACTACTCCAATCTCCATCTTCAGCATAAATACAACCCCAAAAAATGTTGGCACTCTATAACCTCCCACCTCAACTCAGGCTCAAACAAAGACCACTCCCCCTCACCTAATGATCCCCAGCACAAGTTGCTGAATAATTTAACAAACATTTCATAAAATCCATAGCAGACCTACTCACCTCTACAAACTCAGGTAACTCACAACTAAACCTACACACCAACAAGTCCTTAACACCCCCCACAAAAGATCAATCCCATTACCATACCACTAACCAACAAAAATAGCTCCAACAATACTTTCACTTTCCATCCCATACCCACCTCTCAAATAAAAAAAAAAAGTACTACTCAGTCTCAAACCCTGCTCCACATCAGCAGACAATCCCCCACCCCAATACCTAGAACTGACCACCAACTCAATTGCATATCCAGTCAGCATCTTAATAAACAGGTCACTCTCTGAAGCCACAGTCCCTACAATATGGAAACTATCACACATAACACCTATTCATAAAGGAGGACAATTGAAAGAAATCTCTAATTTCCAGTCAATATCAATAATATCCCCTCTATCCAATATCATGGAAAGGTGTATTCATCAACAAATCATGAAACATCTACTCCAAAACAATCTGCTCTCTCAAACTCAACATGGCTTCAGGCCAAATCACAGCACATCCACAGCACTACTATCCTTTACAAACACCAATAACAAAGCCAGAGACAAAGGTCACCTAGCAGCAGAAATATTCCTAGATCTCGCAAAAGCATTTATTACTGTTTCACACACTTAAATGCTTAACAGACTATCCAGCCTAGGTTGTTCGTCCTCCACACTCCAGTGGTTCCAAGGTTACCTCCATGACAGGAAACAAGCAGTTAAATGGTCAAACCACCCCCCTTCCTGCTAAACCCCACAGGAGTACCCCAAGGTTCTTTATTAGGACACTTACTATTTAACATATTCACCAATAATCTATACACTTCTTCTTTTCCAAGAACATTAATACAGTATGCAGACAACTCAGCCTTAATCTGCACCTTCCATACCCTCCCTGAACTGCTAACCAAAACTCAACAATCTTTCTCAGCAATTTAATCATGGCTTACAGAGTCCCAACTCTTTCTAAATCCCCCCCAAAGCAAACATATGATATTCCACCCCAAAAATACCACCCTCAACCCTGGCCAACTAAATATTTATGCAGCCAACAATACCATCTAAGACATTGTTCAAGAAACTAAACTACTTGGTGTTATAATTGATGATTAACTCAACTTTGACCTTCATACTCAACAAAATATCAAACAAAAAACATAAAAAATGCAAATATTCTACAGAAACAGACAATGCCTTACAACTAAAACCAAAAACTACCATGGCTAAATCCTTCCTGATCCCATCATTATTCTAAAATTCCTGTATACTAACCAATCTGCAGAACTCCACCAAAACTAAATTACAGCAATGCTACAACAAAGTTCCAAAGTTTGCAACTAACTCCAACTACTCTACACATCACTGTACATCACTCAAAAAATTTAACTGGTTAGAATTAACACAACAGCTTTCATATACACACCTAATTACAGCACATGACATATTTTATAGGCCCACTCCCTATTCAGCTTTAGAAGACCCCTCAGATCTGAACATAAAAATCTCCTTGAAATCTGCAAATCTTCTAGAAACCCATAAAAATCTCTATATTCAGACTCTGTTGCTAAATCTTGGAACACCCTCCCTCCCAACATTAGGCTAACTCCTAGCCTACCTCTCTTTAAAGCCTTCCTAAAAGAATAACTAAATAAATCATGGCGATGCACATGCATAACCCCAGGCATCTGACCTCCTATACCTCCTTCAATTACATTAGCATGTCCACTACCATTAAGTGCTGTCAAGACTGGAAAAAATGTACCACACTACTCCTATCCTTCTACTTCCTTATCAACTAATCTAAACAGCACAAGTATTCTTCCAATTCAAACATGAAGAATGGTATTGTGCAAATATCCTATCACTGAGACAGTGATACTGTATCAAGTTAAAAGTCTTGTCAAATTTATAATTTTGTGTAAAGTGTTATCAAGATAAACATGCAATGTATTCACTATATACTTATGTCTAGTAATTTTGCTTATAAGTCTTTGTGTAAAGTGTTATCACAGTTAAACTAGCAATGTACTTACTGTACGCTTACATATTGTAGTTTGTTTGTAAGTCTTGCAATTTTCTAAAATTATAGAGCTTATCTCCTCAGGCCTCAGCTTAAAACAAGTCTTGTGACCCAGTCAGACTATCCCAGTTAACAAATGTGATATAAATAATAAATAAATAAATAAATAAATGTTGATCCCTCTAACTAAAAGCTATGACAATTTGTCACATTAATGCTTTTATTCAGAGTATTGATGACATTTGCGTTCATGTTTCTTACATAAAATATATAGGAAGTGTTATTCTCTGGCAAGAGAGAATGAGACCACATGCTGTCTGTTGTTGATGTACTATTGCAATTATAGGCACATATATCTCTTACAGAAAAACAAATCATGATGCAATGCCTTCACATAACCACATATGTCACATATGTCACAATTGCACTGCCATTTCTACCATGGTATATTCATCCTGTATAATATCATGTATTATCTGCTGTCAAATGCTCATGTATTCAACAGCTACATTCAGTGGCTGTTAGCATTGTTGGGCCTTATACTGTACTGCATGAATGACATGTACACAGTTATAATGTGACCACTTACAGTGTGGGAGTCCTCTGTGATCCCTTTCACCTCAGATATTGTTTACCTCACATGCATATGTTGTAATAAGTTAGCATAGGTGGATTGTCATACTATTTGTGAGACACACTGTGGCACTTGCGGTTCATCCAGATGTCATTATTCACTACAGTGACATGGTGTGATTTTTGATTCCTGAAAGGGGCTGTGATGATGTGATGCAGTTCTAGCTATGCCAGAAGGAGTGGGGCAGTGGATATGTAACATATGTCAGCATAGCTAGCTGGAGTTATGTAAAGACTTATATGGCATTTGGATATCAAATTGATTTGTACAGGTGTTTATGTTGAAAATGTATTTGTAAAGTTGCTTGTGTTAGAAAATGTACCAACAGTAGTCCTGCTGGACAGAAAAGAAATACAGCTGAATATCAGATTGTATTGTAAGTTGCCACTAATTTGCCAGAAAACACAATTTTATGAAAAACAGACCAAAAATATGAGGCAAAAATCTGGACATTCTGCAAAAACCTGTACAGGTATGATTGTAACTGTTGAAATGAATATATTACAACAGAGGAAAATGGAAGAGAAGAGGTTAATCTCAGTCCAGCTAACTTTGAAAAATAACCTGAAATTAAATTACTTGGTATAAGCTATAAATATTGTATTTCACAGGTCTGAATGTAGCCAGAGACACAATGTCTGTGAAAACAAGGACTAGGAATCCTGCTGTATTGCCCTTAGTGGTGAACTAATTGCTACCCTGGAAGGATGAACATGTTGAAATGGTTATATAGCTTCCAAAAGCTGTAACACATCTTAGCAAAGCTCTATGTGTGTGTATTGTGACACATATGTGCAAAATCCTGGCTCAGCTTCTATTAAAGGAGGTAGTGTGGGAACCAGAGAGTCATGTAAACAAATGTGATGTCATTCTGTAATCCAGCACTGAAATGATGCATTAATACTAGATGAGACAGAAGTCTCAGGACAGTCTGTGAAACCTGACTAGAAAGACCACTCATCCACATCATCTTGCTTTGCTCTATTAAGTAAGCAGGAAACAGTAATTCTGTAGATCAGTCAGGAAAATATAGTGAGATTAGTTAAGTATTGTTTTTCTGTATCTGTGTGAATCTTTCTATTTGCGTTATTTTAATATGTATTGTGATTGAAACTCCTTTGATGCTTATTGTAAATAGATATTAAGTATGTTAATGTTCTTTTATTATTTATTATTAAATACATTTAAACTTTTCATTGTGGCTGGTCTTTTTAGGAAATGTTTAACCTTTGAGAGTACTTATATTTATTTAGTGATGCTGTGGCATCATGCTCCTGAAAGTCTTGCTGTTTAGTCAACATTACCATTGGTATTACTATTAATTTCACTCAGTATAATTGGATACCTTGTTAAGAGCCTTAGAATAGCTGGTTGGTGGCAGTGAAACTACCTTATAACCTGGGCAGAGGTGGTAGAGTGGGTAATCTGTGCTAGCCTTTCCCAGGTATGTGTGCTTGAAAATCAAATCTATTGCACACAAATTATTACATCACTCAGACAACACCCCAGCTCTACAACTGCTTCAACCCTACACCACTACCAGAACCTTAAGATCTAGCACCCAAACCCTCCTTAAGATTACCAAATTTAATAATGAGGCAGGAAAATCCATCTACAGCCACTATATTTATAAAATCTGGAACTCCGTTCCTGCCCATATAATAGGCAACAACACCTCAACCCAATTCAAGAATCTACTTAAAAATCACTTCATGAATAACAGACTATGCTCCCGTCTCACCCCTGGCTAGTACACACTATATTGCTATTATCAACCAGATTCATAGTCTAGCTACAGACCTATAATGTTTATAAAACAAGTAGTATTGCCTTATCTTTAGACTGTAGCACTAATTGTACTTCCAGCTTCTCTAGACGTGAAAGAAATGTATCTCATGAATGTTGTCCAATGTACTCCCTTCCATTTTGCTCTACCATGTTTGAAATAAGTACCATATGATTGTCATATGCTAACATTTGTGTAACCTGCCTTTTACTAGCATTTAATGTACTGTCTGTATCATCTGTTAACTATAAAATTGTATCTCTTGGAGCTTTTCTCCCCATGCCTCCACTGAAAATGGACTTGTATCCAGTTGGACTCTCCCGGTTAACAAATGTAAAATAAATAAAATAAAAATAAATAAAGAGTGCATGTGTCAGCTAATTGGAACAGGGACACAGAGCTCCTTAGTTGTCAATGTGGATTCTTATTTGGGGCCTAGAGAGAGAGTATAGCCCCAGGACTGGAGTGTGTTTCCTGTTTGCTCTTAAGGGAAATTGTGCTTGGTGCAGAGACCCACATCTGAAAATACTGTGTGCCTATTTCTCTCAAAGTGAATGTTCCTCCACCGGTGTCCATGGTGAGGATTGAGGCTCCTTGATCACTGGCCCAGAGAAGGGGACATCACAGGGGCAACATAATATAAATGTACGAATGTTACATAAATGCCATTGTGTCTAGTTATGCATATCCATTTTTACACTGGACAATGGTATATCATCACAGGCTGTCATTGCATGGCATTGAAATTATTATTCAGGGAATGTTGTGCTGTGAGTGCTCCTGTGGAACATGCATTGAGTACTTGCTTTTTAGAATAACTACACAGATAGACTGGTGTTCAATTCTGGGACAGTGTGTGTCCTACATGATGGAAATAGCTTCCTTATCAAAGAAGCAGCCATAGCGTAATGCTCAGTGTTGTGTGGATAGTATCATGTGTAGCGCCTTTCCAGAACTGTGAATAAATCAGACTGTTCATATTATATCTATACCTCCTATGTTAACACACACATTTATTTTAGTTATCCATTGCTATCTGATGTACACATGCAATCAATACAGGGGTCTGGAAAGAGCCATGCATTACAGACAGGGGTTTAACTCTGGTAACATCTGTCTGTCAGACAGCAGTGGCTTACACACACTCAAAGAGGCAGCATTTTCAGGAATTTTCATACCAAGTACCTCATCAATACATCTTATAAGGTATGTTAGTGCTGTATGCCCTCCGAGGGTGTTCTTCCTTACATGACCAATATGGGTATGTCTGTGGTGCCCATGATTATTATGCATCACTCTGATATCTGTTTGGGCATGTGTTCTAAAAATGACATGATGCACATGTTTTATAGGTCATTCCTTGCACATATGCATTATGTATTCATAACTTAATTATGCTTTGTATTGCATGTGTTCCTCCAGACATGTATTTAACACTACAGGTGTTTTCATCAAATTACAGTATACAACTTACTGGTAGTTGTGTGATTCCATAAATGTTTCTTACTGTATGGCATGCAGTGAGACCATCAGAAACTAAGAATGGTCTTCTGTTAAAACACTTTCTATTGTGTTGCTGCAGTTGAATTGCTGTTCTGTTACTGTTCCCTGTAACTGTATGTCAGCATGCCCAGTATTACTATGCCAGACATGTTTGCAAATCAGTAAGGGCAAAACTGGACTCCTGACATGTTGTCCACTCTGCCTTGTCATTGGTCACTTATGTATCCTGTTTGTCATTAGATCGGCTTGTAGCATTTGCATAACCATATAGCACGTGCGTGTTTATTGAATGCTCATAGGTGATAAACACATTTCCTATTGGTGCCACTGTCATTTCTTTGCATAAACATGTCTGTTCATGAGTTGCCTGATATTGCAGCTGTCATATCCTTTTGTTCTTGTGTATACACGGTGAGATGGATAATGCAGCAGTGCTGCTTGCATCCATCAACTCCCTGTATATGTATCCTTATATGCAATAACTGCATTCTATGCATTCATCCCATAATGCATCTTCCATCCTTGCTGTTATCTCAAGTCCTCATTTAATTAACATGTATATCACATTCTCACACCCTTTGTTACAGTGAAGCTTTATGTCCCTATCACATCCTTTATCAGCATGCCATTATTATTTATGTGTCTAACTGCAGGATTGACATTCACTGCAATTATCATTTCGTCAGGATTGCAAGATTTATGTCAGAAATGCTTCCTATACACTTTCCTCACATTTGCCTGCAAGATATGCATATACTTTAAACATTTCCCCTCCCCAATATTACTACATCATTATAACACATTTTGTGCAAAAATTCCCCTTTTCACCCCCCCTCATTCTGTATTGTTTCCTTGTACTTGCCCTTAACATGTCTGATCTACAGCTCGTACTCATATTTAAGCAGTGCCTATATGCAATCTGTTTTGTTTACATTGTGTACTGGTGCTTGCAAGCACCTTTCTGTGGCTGCAAACACTATTGTTGGCCACAGAAAGGTGTTTGCGAGCATGTAGGCCTGATGAACAGCATGCATATTTGATTAGAACTAATGCTCACCAGGCTAAAACACTTACATTGTGTCGGCATAGTATGGCACTTACACAATTGTTAATGAATTCCAAGGATGCTCTGCACTCATATCAGTTCTTATCAAAATTCTGACAAACCTGCTAGCTATTAAGTAGGTCTTTTAGACTCACTGAGCTTAAACTCTGCTCACTAACTTTCCTGCTCTGAATACCTAACCAGCCTTTTCTAATGACCGTTTCTCATGGATAGACCAAGCCATAAGCAATACTTATCAGCTTACAACCTTAACTTTTTCTTGATTTATCTACATTTCTCCTTAGGTGCTGCCATCCTATCTGACTAGTCTTAACTTTGCTTTTCTATACTCCTACCTCAGAAATGTATATATTGTAAACAGATCACATTTAATTCTATAGCTTATTAGTAACAAATGCCTGTCACATATTTTAACAGCTTGTGTACTTAATCTCATACATATTTGCTAGTTTTCTGCATATATTCAATCCAGTTCACTGTCTAAATT
>NC_056728.1:1040193935-1040246435 GCF_019279795.1 Protopterus annectens | reverse complement strand
GAAAAGCCCTTAGTGATGAGGTGTGCCACATAGAAGAATTTCCCGACTGTTGTGGCAATGTGGTTATCGAAAGTGAGACCACTGTCCACCTGTGTCCCTAAGTCTCTCATCACACTTTCGATGTTTAGTGTCCTGCCACCTGAACATCGATGTCTGTGCTGTGACAGAAACCTGGTTCAAGGCTCCTGAGAGCACCCCAGCACTATCAGGTTTTACCTCATATCATGCTCCGCCCCAAAATCCAGACAATACCAAGAAAGGAGGGGGGGTATCCATATTCATCAAGGACACCCACACCTCAAGACTGGTGGCAACGCACGATGCATCGGAGACCATCCAGGTGCAATTAACCATAGGCAAGACTGCTCTGCAAATTGTAGCATGTTACAGGCCACCCTCACAAACTCAGGAACCTCACATGGCCTTCCTGAAAACACTAGAGGGATAAATGTATCACCAAACACCATCATACTAGGTGACTTCAATTACCCTAATATAGACTGGGAACACTACTCAAGCCCAAACACCCTAGCCCAAAAGTTCCTGGAATTCATAAACTCAAATGCCATGGAACAACTAGTCACCATCCCCACAAGAGGAGATAACATACTTGATCTCATCATCACGAACATGGGAGCACAATGTTCAACACCGGAGGTGTACCCCTCACTGGTGAGATCAGACCACAAACTAATCTTGCTGGAGGTCCTCATCCCACCCCCACCTGAAATAAAAAAGACCACAGTAAAGAACTTCTCAAAAGCCGACTTCACACTTCTAAAGACTAGTGTGGTCTCCTTTAAGGCCCCTGAGCTGGCGGAAAACAGTACTCAAGCCGCTGAATCACTTACAAATGCCTTCTACCAGCACCTGCAGGACTGCATGGATAAGGCAATCCCAAGCAAAACAAAGACTCTTTGTACCAAAGGCAAGCGTCCAGTCTGGTGGACCCCAGCCATAAACAAACTCTACAACAAAAGGAGGAAGCCACTACAAGATAGAGCAAAATCCTTAAAAGGTAAGACACCCTTGATCACTATAAGTAAAAAACTAAGAGCTCTCATAAAATCATCCAAAGCAAATTTCGAGAGAAAAATAGCTAAAGACTCAAAAGACAATCATAAGGCCTTCTTTAGCTATGTTAGAAACCTGGGAGGAAACTCCCAGATATGCTCAGAGCTAGTTCAAAATTATGTGAAGATTACTGATCCTACAGACATTGCCAACATACTGGCTGACAGGTTCAGTGCAAACTTCTCCCCCCACTCGGCCCCAAAAGGACAGATATCTATACGAAACGATTGCAGCCCCCCAAACAGTTCCAGCGCTCAAGTCAGAACTGCTCTCTCCAAAGCAAAAACACAGCATCCATGGGACCTGATGGTGTCCCCGGCTGTGTGCTCCATGAACTCAATGAGGAATTAAACCCACAGCTAGGACAGCTGTTTAATCAAAGTCTTACCTCTGGATACGCACCCAGGAGTGGCGCACTGCAACTGTGGTACCACTTCACAAAGGCGGTGCCTCCACCGACCCTGGAAATTACCAGCCCATTAGCTTGACAAGCCTTATCTGCAAAGCCATGGAGAGGATCATAATGGACCTCATAAATAAAGACATAGGGAATTTGCAGACTTTGGATCCAACCCAGTTTGGCTTTGTCAAAGGCAGATCATGCCTTTTAAACTTGGTTGACTTTTTGAAACAGTCACCAAAGCCATTGATGAGGGAAAGGCAGTCCATACAGCCTACCTCGATCTGGCTAAGGCCTTCGATACAATACCCCACTCGGGTATCATTGAAAAACTCATCAGCTTAAATGTCAACCCATACATCACAAGATGGGTTGCAAACTGGCTGAGTGACAGAACCCACAGGGTCAGAGTTGCTGGCGCCATGTCAGACTCAAAGCCTGTCACAAGTGGTGTCCCACAGGGCTCAGTCCTGGGCCCACTCTTGTTTGGCATCTACTTTTCCGAACTACAAGCAAACACAGGAGGGTTATGGCTGACA
This sequence comes from Protopterus annectens, assembly GCF_019279795.1. Classification (NCBI taxonomy): domain Eukaryota; kingdom Metazoa; phylum Chordata; order Ceratodontiformes; family Protopteridae; genus Protopterus; species Protopterus annectens. Next base: position 1,040,244,422 of record NC_056728.1, on the reverse strand, counting down.
AAGTTTGCAGATGACTGCAAACTGGGCGCCATAGTAGAAAACACATCTGACACAGATATCCTTCAGAAGGGTCTCACAGAAACGGATAACTGGTGCCAGAGCCACGGCCTAAAGTTAAATGCCAAAAAATGCATAGTCATACCCTTCGGGAAAACAAGGTTACCCCTAGCTACCAAATAGGTGGCAATCCACTGAGCACAGAAGAAGTTATCAGGGACCTGGGGACCCAGGTTGATAGTAGTCTGTCATTCGACACCCATGTAGCTAAAGTAGTTAGGAAGACCTTCTACATTGCCCACCTTATCATGAAGGGATTCTCATCTAGATCAAGGGAGGTCATAGTCTCCCTTTACTCATCACTCATCAGACCAATGATTGAGTACAATGCCCCATTCGGAATGTATCTGACCCGACACTTGCAGCAGCTGGAGAGGCCACAAAAGTTCCTCACCAAAAGGATAAAGGGTCTCAAAAATCTGTCCTATGCTGCCCGACTGAAAGAACTCCAGCTCTATTCAGTCGCTTACCGCTTGCTCAGAGGTGACCTTTGCCTAACATACAAAGCCATGTCAAACCCAGATTTGATGAATATGCTTCACCTCAAAAAATCTAGATCCATCAGAGCCACAAGGGCGGGAGACTTAAACCTTGACACGGCTATTAATAGGACATGCTGGAGGGATAGATTCATCACCCAAAGACTCCCTATGCTGTGGAACAAAATCCCGGTACATGTGAGGCAGAGCACCTCGCTGGCCTTGTTCAAGAGAAATCTTGACCAATATGTGGGAGATCGCAGATATACCCCAGGGATTACCTCAGTGTCACTGCTCGACAGAGGCACAGCAAAATAATGGGTATAGTTCCCCATACTAAAGGGGTGGTGTAAGCCACAAAACGATGGGCTAGGCTTGTAAATGCCCACGGGCAGATAGCCTAGTATGAACCTATGAACCTATGAAACTATAATTCATGGGTACATGTTTTGTTCCAAAGGGGATAACTACACATTTCTTGGCATTAAGCTTGAGCCCATGGCTCTGGCACCAGGCATCTGTTTCTGTAAGGCCCTTTTGTAGAATATCCACATCATTTGGGCATTCAATAATGGCTCCCAGTTTGCAGTCATCTGCAAACTTTGTTAGCCAGAGCCTCTTAGTGTTGGCCTGTACTTCAGAGAAGTAGATGCCAAACAGGAGTGGTCCCAGAACTGTACCCTGAGGTACTCCACTTATCACTTGTCTAGAGCTGGATTTGGAGTCGGCTACTTTTACAGTCTGGGTTCTGTCAGTAAGCCAGTTGGCAACCCATCGAGTGACGTAGGGATTTATGCCCAGCTTAGTACGTTTATCTATGATTCCAGAGTGGCGGATGGTGTCGAAGGCCTTGGCGAGGTCCAGATAGGCTGTGTGGACTGCCTTACCCTCGTCCACAGCTCTGGAGACTGATTCAAAGAAGTCAATCAGATTCAGGAGACAAGATCGGCCCTTCACAAACCCAAAATGGGTGGGGTCCAGTGTTTGAAGGTTGCCAATGTCTTTGTTTATAAGTTCCATGATAATGCGTTCCATGCCCTTCCAGATCAGGCTTGTCAGACTGATGGGACAGTATTTCCCGGGATCCAAGGCGGATCCTCCCTTGTGGAGCAGGATAACTGTAGCTGTGTGCCACTCAGTGGGCACGAAGCCTGAGGTGAGGCTATGATTAAACATGACACTTAGGTGAGGTGCCAGTCCATTTTGTAGTTCAAGTAGTACACAGCCTGGGATGTCATCTGGTCCCATGGATGCTGTATTCTTAGCTTTGGAGAGTGCGGTTTCTACCTGTGTGGCCATGATTATCGGAATTTGGCAATCTTTTGGTATTGAGATAGGCCCTTTAGAGGGTGAGAGGGGGGGGTGAAGTTGGCACTAAATCGATCTGCCAGGATATTGGCAATATCCTTGGGATCAGTATATTTAATGCCATTCTGTTGTAGCTCAGAGCAGATCTGAGCATTGCCATTTAGATTCTTGACATAACTATAGAATGCCTTGTAGTTGTCTTTGGAATCTTTGGCAATTTTATTTTCGTAACTAGCTTTTGAGGATTTTATGAGGGATCTCAGCTTCTTACTGAGGTTGGTGAGGGAGTTTTTTGCATCCTGGGATTTTCCTCTTTTCTGCAACAGTTTCTTCCTTCTGTTGTATAGTTTGTTTATAGCAAGGGACAACCAGATTGGATTCCTTTTTTTGGAGAAGAGCATCTTGGTTCTATTTGGGATGGCACGATTTATGCACAAGTGGATGTGCTCGTACAGTGCCTTAGTGTAGGATTCTGCAGTCGAACTTCCAGATCCCATCTGCGTGGGTGTTGTGAAGTTTGTCACTTCTGACTTCAGTAGCATGAAGATGGCTTTGGAGAAGTTTTTTAAGGAGGTTTCCTTACTGGGGGGGGGGGGTGGGATGTGGATGTCAAGGGTGATTTGCTTATGGTCAGACCTGACCAATGAGGGGGTGATCACTGGTGTGGAGCATCTATCTCCAATGTTGGTAATGACCAGGTCTAGGATATTGGAGCCCCTGGTGGGACAATGGATTAGTTGATCCAGGGCATTGGAATTTATGAATTCCAAGAACCGTTGGGAAAAGGAGTTGGTACCCGAGTAGTTTTCCCAATTAATGGCAGGGTAGTTGAAATCACCCAGTATTAGGGTGTTTGGTTGTATCTTAATATTTTCCAGTATGTTTAGAAAGGTATAGTGAGAATCTTGGGGCATGGTGGGGGATCTGTTGCAAGCTACAGTTTGGATTGCAGTCTTATCTAGTGTTAGTTGCACCTGGAGAATTTCAGATGCATTGTGTTGGACAACTAGCCTGGAGGTGTGAATATCCTTGGTGAATATGGACACTCCTCCACCTTTACTGTTTCGGCCTTGGTTTTGTGGCTGAAAAGTGTGATAAGAATTGTAGCCTGGTATTGCAGGGGTGCTCTCTGGAGCCTTGAACCAGGTCTCAGTTACTGCACAGATATCAATGTTCTCCATTTTTAGGAGTGCCTCAAGAAAGTGCATTTTGAAGTTTAGACTTCTAGCATTGAGTAGCATTATCTTCAGATTTTGCATGCTTATATCTGTTACGGTGGTGGTGTTTATCCTTTGAACCTTGCCTAAAAAAAGCACTATAGGGGTGGCAAGAGCTTTAGCCAGTAACCTGAATCCCAGGAGTGACAGGTGCAGACCATCTCTGGCAAAGCATCATGGTTTGTTGATCATGTCCTCCCAGGTAGACAAATACTGGATCCCCTTTGAATGACACCAGAATCTTAGCCAATTGTTGAAGTCAATCATTTTGTCCTTATACTAAGGTATCATTCTGGGCAAAGGCAGGATGCTACTCAGGGCTAGGGTCATACCTGCCTGGGTCACATGATCCAAGAGCTCTTCCATGTCTCTTTTCATGTAGTCCAGGGAGGTACGTCTCAAGTCATTCACTCCAGAATGGACATTGACAGAGTCGTATTTGTACTTGTTGTGGAGTGACTTGAGTGTATGCATTATGTGGCAGATCCTGGCACTAGACACACAGCTGACTGTAATTTTATCCTTGTTCAGCCTGGTGAGTGGGACATCAGTGTGCCTGACTATAGAGGCACCTATGACTAAAGTGTTGGGTACATTATTTTGCCTTAGGGGCTGTTGTTGGTTGGCACACTGGTGTTGTGAGCTATGTGTCACTTTGGTTGTGACTGGTGTTTGTTTGCGTTTCGGCTTCTGAGGTCCTTGTTGCTTGGGCAGGTTAAAGTTAAGGGCCTCCGCATATGTGGGTTTAGTGTTGCTATATGTGGGTGTTGATGGTGTGGGTTTTGAAGGGCTATGAGTTGCTTGAGGTGTAATGCAGGTGCTAACCTTCTCTTCTTGACTGTCTAGCACAATCTTGGCCAGAGAGAGCTTTGCTTCCAGTTTGGCTATGTAAGTGCATCTCTCACAGGTTGTAGTGTTGGGTGGTAGGAGGAGAGGATTGTCTGTGTACATGAGGCAGTTGCCGCATTGCCCCAGTATGCCCAGATTCACCAGGTGGACAGGAGAAATCACCGGAAGCTGACCCTTGGACATGCCTGTTTAGGTGCTTTTTTATAAAGTTTAAGAGCTGTTTTCCCTTACCTTTGCAAGGTATTTTGCAATTATAGGCTGTTTAGTACCTATGATTAATTTCTCCTTATTGACAAGGAGAGCTGAGTGCTTGTATCAGTTTTAGGCTTCCTAGTGCTTTCCAGCAGGTTCTAGAGCAAGTGCTATTCACAGGGGCTCATATTATAGTGCTACTACTGATAAACCAGCTAGTTCTAAGGGAAAATTTGAAGAGCAGACTTTCTGGCACCTGGAATAGTTTAATTGTAGCCTTGCAGTGCTGCATGATGTGAAAAATGTGCAAACACATGCATTGTTTAAGCCAGAAAGTTGAAAGGGATAGAAAGCCCAAAAAGGCTAATAAAATTACAATTTCAGAGCTGGAAACCACTCCTCTAGCGTTAGATAGGCAGTACAATGCTCACCAGTCCCACTGGTAAGCAGTAGGACTACCCTCTACCACAGCAAGGTCTGGATAGCTCTGAGCACAGAAAATAAAGTCCTGAGACAAGCAAAGCCTGGGATATGGACTGGCTAGAAAAGGTGGAAAACGAGCAAACAAGATAGTATTTTTTTTGTTGTTGGAATAGGCTAAACAATGCAATAATACAGTAAATAATCACAGAAAAGGCTAACACACTTGAGTGTGTAGTCCTAAACAGTAAATGCAATTAAAACTCTACAGAGTTAGCAATTTAAAACTTTTTAAATGAAGCAAGGCAAGTGCACAACTGAAAAATTATTTAAGAGGCAGTAACACAGCAGAATAAGTAGCTAGTCTACATATACAGAGAAGTCTATGGGCAGGATTCACGAAGCCTCCGTGTAAGAGATACAAGGCTTACACAGAGGCTGCAGTTAAATGGTGTGATGTCAGCATGTCATGCATATGCATGAGGGCATGCTGAATCACACCTAAGGCTAACACGGTCCGTGGAATACAGTAGGGGGCGTGTCCGTAGGCCGAACCCTGCAAGCGGACACGCCCCCAGAAGAGAAAAAGTGCCCAAAGAAAACACCCACAACAGAGTACATGGAAATGTGAAGAAACACAACACAGCACATGCCCCCACAGTCTATGAACATAAAATTATATAAATGAACATGTTATATTTTTTTAACTGTAAAGATGTTTGCCCCTGAGTGTGTTCGTTTGCGCGGGCGTGCCCGAAGCTCAGCCACAGTTAGCAGTAAGTGGAAAAGCATATAAGAACTAACTATGTAAAGTAAGCCAAAAAGCCATAGCATAGCGGTAGAGACGTCAGCTGAAGAGCAGGCAGTCATGGTTCAAGCCCCCACAGCATCAATTTTTATTTTTAGTGAAATAAGCACAAAACAAGTCCCAAACATATATGTACACATATACAATTATATTTTATGTAAAATGTAATGAAATAGGCCATTTATTTTGAAAAAATGTGAGATAACAAAAGAATAAAAAATGCCAGATGTGCCTATAGCTGAGATACAGTTTAACAAGGTGAGTGCATCTGCCCGTAGGTGAGCAGTGGTTTAACAGATGTAAAATGAGTGCCCGAAGGTGATCAGTGGTTTAACACACTGAAACTGTGTGACCCTAGCTGAGCTGAGCATAATATGCGTGCTGACAGCCAAATGAATCTTAAACCAGCGTAACCCGTTTGCGCGGAGCTGTGCACCACGCCAACAAGCTAACCGACGGGCAACGCTGAGCAAGCTGTAACAAAACTGCCTTTACACAGACACACCCCCTAGCCTGTCTAGACAGTCATAAAATATAAAAAGCAGTGGCCAGGTTCGAATCCAGGATACCATGCACCATAGTCAAGGTACTGAACCACTAAGCCATGACAGCTGTACTTAGAAATGCAGTAATAGCAAATATATAGGAATGAATAGAAAGTGGAGCATGACAAAGCAGGTTTTGTGAAGCTGATACAATTCCAAAATGGCCTATCACAGATAAGTGCAGGAAAAATGGCATATATAAGCCCCATAGGCGGGAATACACAGCATAAATGATTGTAGAACTAACTTGCAGCCAGTATGTCAGGAGTAGGTGATGGTAGTTGCTTTTGAGCACAGAGGTGGGGCGTTGAGTAGTCCAGATATATGGTCTAGCTCCTAGTCCACAATCATGAGGCCCAACTCATGCAGGGCCAGGTCCTGTGGGGAGCATATAGGGCTGAGGTGTGGGACCGGTTGGCTCATGATCTCACCAGTGCCACAGGGATTCCAAGGACTGGTGAGCAGGTCCGTCACCACCATGCGGACATGAAGAGACGTAAGCAGGACCAATTGAACCTTTGGATCCAGGAGGCCCGGCAAATGCCCAACGCTCCACTACTGAGTAAGTTACATTTAATTATGTATGTAAGAAATTAAACAAGCTGATATTATGGAGATGTGTATTCCAATATTACTTCATTTATATTACAGCTGCAGGTGTCCATTCTGCAAACCGCAGAGCCTATGGTGATAGGCTGGTGTGGTTGCGCCACCAGGCAGGTCAGTAATCCTCTCCCAGTAACTGTAAAGAAATATAAAAGTATGACAGTTAGCAAAAGAGTGCAGTGTAGTCACTAAATAATAAAATGTGCAAGTAACAGTGTAAGAGTGTTTGCAAGTATTGCTTGATTACAAAAGTGTGTTGCAGTCTGTAATCCAAACAGAAAAATGAAAATGTCTGAAATAAAGTCTGAAATAAAGATGCCCCACCTGTAATATAATAGTACACTACCTGCAGCAGGCTGAAAAGTACAGCTGCAGAAGATGAGCAAATCACATGTGTGAAATATATCCCTGTTGAAATACTGAAACATGACAGAAGTGAGACTGCTGGAAAGGATTGTAATAACTACAGGTAAAACATGTCAATAAAGCCTAGAAGTAAGTATCATCCTGAATAGTAAAATTAAAACAAGTGAGAGAGTGTGAGAAAGAGTTATGAATCCACCAATAAAGTAGTAATAACCCCTGAATAAAGTATACTGCAGTCAGTACAGAATGAAATGAATGTGACAAGCAGAACCAAACTGCGAAATGTGTTCAAAATGTTGCTGCAGCTGGAATGTGCATCCCAAAATCTGGATATGTTGCTTTCAGTCTGCAATATGCAGATAGTATGATTGTCTGAAATACCAAACATCCACAGTTGTCTATAGCTATATAAAGCAAATGTAGCATTATGATGTAGCTGAACAAAGCCAGATATGAACGTGTATGAATAACAATAAAATGTATATTGATGTAGCAGTAACAGTCCTATCACCAACTTGAAGTAGTTATCACATAGGAAACTGTAGGTAGAACAGTAGTGTGTATATATCTGCAGCTATTAGAAATGTACAGCATATGTATTGGTATTTGAAGGTGTTAATTATATTTTCTTCACCCTACCCTATAACCACATATAATCCATTCCACGTGAAATTGGTATGTGCAATCACAATTAACACCCCTGGACATTTATCCTGTTGGGTCATACATATTTGCATGTACGTTGATGCATCTGCCCTGTTCATACATCCAAACCTGATGGCCTGTTGCCATCAATCAACCCTGCATGTTGTTGGACTGTGTATTGCTGTTCAAATTATGCATGTGTTATGCTCGCTGTTCAATGGTGTGAATGTCTGGGTGTTTGGTTAATGGGAATACTAATGCATGCTGTTACAACTAATTGCGAATGGTATTGTATGTTACTAACCCAAACTGTCATGACATAATGCAAAACATAGGATGACAGGGAAGACGGGTTCCAGCGGACCCACCTCTCCCACCTCAGCTGGTGAGTGCACCTGGCACTAGTGCCCAGTCTGGACCCTCCTCCGGTGGCCCTGTGCCACCTGCAGGTGGAAGCACTGCAGGGGATGGGGCCCGTCCCTCCTCTGCAAGTGTGGCAGGAGGAGAACCACCACTCACCCTCCATAGCGTCCGGACAGTGGTGCGTAGGGAGATCCGGGACTCTGTTCTTGGGCCCCTACGCCAGCTTGAGGCACAGGTGGCACAACTTACGGGCATGCCTGTTGCCCGGCCTACACAGCCCCTAGCACAGCCCCATCCTGGGCAGTGAAGGAACAGTGGCAACTGCCCATGGGTGGGGATATCAGTTCCACTGTTGCCATCTGTGGGCTCATGGGCTCTGGATATCCAAACATCCATCCCCGTCAATTGTGTAACCCCCCCACATGTGTCATACACCGCCCCTGTATGCGTCTTGTTTGTCTTGTCTGTTGACCTACCCAACCTACCTCCCCAGCTATACCGACTTCCTTTACCTGACATACCACTCTCACCTGAAAAAATAAATAAATAAATAAAGGGCACTCTGTACCCACAAATAAATTATGCCCCATACATAGCTGCCCATTCCGCACACATGTCTGCTGGACATGGAAACTATCAATTACAATTGGCTGTACAACAAGTATTATTGTTGTCCTGACACCTCTCTCAGGGGTGGAAGGTTTCAAATGTCACACCAAATTACAAACATATGCACAGCTGTTGCTGATGAAGAAATGGGCAGCTATGGGCCTTACCTACATCCTTCCTGCAAAACCCAAGCTTGTTTCCCTACTGTCTTACCCTCTTTGTGACCCCTTTTTCACCACTTTCCTGTCTCCCCATTTTCATTTCTTTCAAAGAAAATAGCGCGGGTGTGCACTAGAGTAAGCACTGTTAAGCAGTTGTAAGCAGGTGTGCGTGGAGCTGAACGCCAGTGCGAATGCGGGAGCTCCGCACAAACCAGCGCTAACCCTGTTACAACTGCTTAAAAGTGCCTTAGTCACTCTGATTGACAGGTCCTGTAGTCAGTTCAAAAGCAAAATAAAATCCCACTGTCAGTCCCGAACACAGGACCTTGGAAACAGTAGTCTGCATGACTTACAACTAAGCCATGACTGTTATACAAGAACATTGTGCTACAATAAATATATCATGTAATAGTAGGAATTAATGTAACGGGAATATAGGATGTGTAGTACATAAAGCATGTCATGTATATTTACTGTCAAATCTAGTGGATTTCTATAATAGTAGTGTGTGAACAGAAACAGCCATGCTAGTTGGTAGCTAGTAGGTAATAATGTCAGTTATTATACATATATAAATGTATGTATATATATATATATATATATATATATATATATATATATATATATATAGTTGTAGGTGTCAGTGCACATACACACTTAGTACAGGAAACAGGAGAGATGAATGGAGAAATGTGAATCTACAACACAGCCTGAATCATGAGAGAGATACTAACCTTTACACTCACAGAACAGTGTCCACAGCATACCAGCATGGTCCCCGCCCTTACAATCTGAAAGGGCAACGCCTATCTCACATACCCTTTTATAGCACTGTCCTGAAATCACAGTGAGAACTGCAATCAGTACACAACTGGCTGCATGCAATTAGCAAATGCTGGCTTACAATAGGTGCAGAGGCCATCACATGGACTTATGCAGATACCTACAAAAGCATCCTGTACTCCCACTCCACACATGCAATACTTTCATTGCACCGTCTGGAGGCAGAGAGAGAGAGAGAGAGAGAAAGAAAAAAAAAGAAAAAAAGAAAATAAGAACACAAACAAAAACACACGTAAGACACATTAAGTTGAAGCTGTCATCAGTGTCAGTATCAAGCTGGGCTAGCAGCAGCAGGAAGCTATAGTAACGGTAACGCAACCAGCTGCGACAAACACAGGTAATGTAAAGTAACAAGTTAATAGTCTACATACTGTGAACCCTCCATATGTGTCATTGGTCTGTATCTATAGGCATGTCTATGTGATAAGTTGCGTACACGTAGTTTCACCCAAAGGGGATGACTATACATTACATGTCATTCAGTGTTAGGCCATGATTCTGGCACCAGTTTTCCATTTCAGTGAGGCCTGTCTGTAGGATGTGTGTGTCAGCTGGTGTAACGACTATGGCGCTTAGTTCGCAGTCATCTGGGAACTTTGTCATCCACAACCCGCACATGTTTGCTTTCACATCTGAGAAGTAAATGCCAAACAAGAGGGGTCCTAGGACAGAGCCCTGTGGGATACCACATGTGACTGGCTTTGAGTCTGACATGGCTCCCGCAATATTGATATTATGGATTCTGTAGTTCAACCAGTGTGCAACCCATCATGTGACATATATAGTAACATGTAAGCTGATGAGCTTGTCTATGATGCCTGAGTGGAGTACTGTGTTGAAGGCCTTAGGCAAGTCCATGTAGGCTGTATGGACTGCTTTGCCCTCATCAATGGCTGTAGTGACTGTTTTGAAAAGGTCAACCAGGTTCAAAAGGCAGGATCAGCCCATCACAAAGGCAAACTGGGTGGGATCAAGTGTCTGCAGGTACCCAATATCGCTGTATATGCGTCCCATAATGAATCATTCCATAGCTTTGCAGACCAGGCTGGTTAAGCTTATGGGGAGGTAGTTCCCAGGGTCAGTAGAGGTGCCTCCTTAGTGGAGTGGGACCACTGTTGCTGTATGCCAGTGTTCAGGTACATATCCCGTAGTGGCCAAGGTTAAATATCAGTCTTATATGCGGTTGTATCTCCTCTTGGAGTTCATGTAGCACACATCCAGGGATACCAGCAGGTCACATTGATGCTGTGTGTTCTGCTTTGCTGAGGGCGGCCCTCACCTGGACATCTGAGATGATAGGGAGGTTACATTCAGCTGTGATAAGTATTTCTAAGTGTGGGGGAGAGGGAGGGGGGATATTTGCACTGAACCTGTCTGCCAGAATGTTGCCAATATCTGTGGGTTCAGTGAATGTTATGTAGGTGTGTAGTAACTCAGAGCATATCTGAGGCTTTTGGTCCATATGTCTAACATAACTGAAGAAGGCCTTATGGTTATCTGTAGTGTCCGTGGCCATTTCCCTCTCAGAGTTGGCCGTGGATGCTGTTATGAGAGACCGTAGCTTATTACCAGTGCTGACCACAGATGCCTTCCCTTTATGTGAATCTGCTCTGTCCTGCAGTAGCCTCCTTCTATCATTATACAATTTGCCTTTGGCTGGGGTCCACCAGACAGGATGCTTAACCTTTGTGCATAGGGTCTGGGTTAGAAATGTGTGTGCATGTTCCATGCATTCTTTGGGATGTCCGTGGGAAGCATTCGCAAAGGGGTCAGCATTGTGGGTTGTGGCTTCCACTGGCCCAGTGGGCTGCATGGATACCATGTCAGTCCTAACAAGTGAAAATCTGTCTATACACATATATATCAAAGAGGTCTACTGTGCTGGTGGTGGTGGTGGGATATGTATATCCAGGCCGATTAATTTGTGTCCAGATCACACTAGTGGATGGCGTTCCTCATACAGTACCTTGGTATGAACCCCCAGAGTGAGGTTGTGCATTGGACCTGTCTCAGTGTGCTGACCGATGGGGCTTGGTACTATGTTGTATGGAATGTGGCAGGTATTGTTGCACAGGTGTTGGCTGAGCACTGATATCTGGCCATGTACATGTGTATCAACCAAGAGGAACACATGTGCTACATATGGGAGTAGTAGTATATCACTACAGTTGAGTATCATGTATAGTATGTGTGCCATATATTGCTGACATAGTTTGCTAATATCCTGTTTGTGTTCTCTTTCAGGGACATGGCGCGTCAGCGAAACCCTGCCTACTCTGCTGCAGAAGATGAAGAGATACACCAGACCCTGGTGCAGGATTATGACATACTGTTTTCCCGCACCAGCCAGAATCAGCAGGAGAGGGCTGCACTGTGGCAAGACCTTGTCCGTAGGGTAAATGACATTGGCACACATAATAGGACATATGAGCAGGTACGACATCACTGCAGTGATTTAATCAGAAATGTCCATCAGCGTGCGTCGGATATCCACAGGCAACAGGTCGCCACAGGAGGTGGGGTGGCCACACATCCCCGCCTCACCAGACTGGAGGGGCTACTCCTAAGTGTTGTGGCTCCAGCCCAGAAACATCAACAGCAACACACCTGCATTATGATGGAGGCTGGATCCACACAGCAACACGACATGGAGCGTGCAAGTAATATGCCATATGTACACTTGACTGTTCTGTACACTGTTAGTTTATGCATGTGTAAGGTGTGTCCTTGGTATGTAGCTGTCAACATAGTATGTAATTGTGCAGCTGTGATATTGCCAATATCAGCAGCTGACATGTGAAAGGCAACTGGTGTAGTACTGCACTGTATCATACGCAGTATCAATGGCACAGTTGTGCCCACTGACATTAATCCCCTCATTTCTGCAGGTCCCTCTGGTGTTACAGCAAGGCAGCCCACCCATGCTGGTGAGTGTGTTTTAACAATACCTATAATAGTCCTGATAGTGCTAGTAATAATAGTGTAACTCAGTAGTGCTCTGTGTGTATACTGCGGGGTGTGCATGTGTGCATGTGTGCCTGTGTCCATGTGTGCATGTGTGCCTGTGTCCACGTGTGCATGTGTGCATGTGTCCACGTGTGCATGTGTGCATGTGTGCATTAGTGCATCACTGATAACATTGTGTAGACATTGTAAACTGTGTTTCCTGTCTTCCTCCCACAGGTTCTGGTGCTGCTCTGGTGTCCTGCAGCAGGGAACCTGAATCTGGTGCCACAGGTACTGATAATGGTGATATCTGTGTAATGGCACAGGAAGGTGTGTCAGGGTCCGTCATTGGTCAGCCAATTGACAGTACACAGCTGTCAACCCCATCATTGCGCACAGTCATCCTGCCAGTACATCCTATGTCACCATTGTCCCTAGGTGATGTACAGGATACAGTGGGCATTGACCAGGGTAATGTGGTATCTGTGGCACATGCTTCCCCACACAGCAGCCATGGGCAGGGTCCTGAGATGGTACCACATAGACAGTTGCCCATGGGTTCTCGTGGGAGCATCCGTGGGCGTACTGCCTCTGGCAGACGTGTCCAAAGAGGTCTGTCAACCTCAGCTATGTTTCGGGCTGTCATGCAGGCACAGTCGCGTATGGAAAGGTACACCAGACAGGGTCTGAGGGAGCTGAGAGCATGTTGCACATCCATGACTGACAGTATGCGTAACATCGCGGATGCTATCCGTAATTTCACCGATGTCATAGACAGACGTTGTGGGGACATATTACAGCAGTTCCACAACCACATGTCCATGAGCCAGGGCAATGGTGGACGGTTGCGGCGTCGACATGGCTGTATGCCAGCAACAGCAGCAGCTGGCAGTCGGCGCGGATGACAACAGGCCCACGGATGCCCCCATAGTGCTAGCAGCAGCCCCAGCAATGCTGGCTTTGTGCTGTCATCAGACCGCCCCAGGAGACCACGTGCACGTGGCTCTGGACAGTCCCAACAGGAACCTGTGTCCAGTCAACACACTCCCGCTTCTGATGACAGTACCCAGTCTGGCTTAGTACCAGATACGGTCTGTAGCATCCCTGCCAGGCACAGGTACCGTGTCTGTGCCCACAGACACTGATCTGTATGACCTGCCAGGTGCAGTCTGTGGCTGTCCACAAACTCCAGTATATGGCAGCCATGAGGTGGAACTCTGTGCATGCATACACACATGTGAAATGTCAACACCTAGGGCTACCACATACACGCACACACTGCACCAACAGTGCCCCACCCTGTACTGCTGTCCCTCACCAACACACATACACATACATGTCAATTGGTGGTATCAGTGGCAGACTCAGGCATACCTAATTCACACCCTGTGCATATGATGAAACTGTGCCACCTCCTGCAATCTCCAACATCAGTGCAGGAACAGGTAAACATGTTGCTGATGCACAGGGTGACTACATAGAAGTGTATTACTAGTATCATGTTGGTAACAGTACAGTGTGCTGATATGACTGTGTGTATATCCCAGCATGCCTGATGCAGTAACTGTATGACTGTCCTGAATTGTTATCTACACCCATAGTAAGTACCATAGTGTAACAGCTGCACATTATTGCATACCGGTGGTAAAGATGTCAACAGATAGCCACATACATAGGTAGCACAGGGGAGAAGCTAATGCAAGTAGTGATACGCAATGATGGACATGTACAGTAATGGTGGTATGTTGCCCACAACGACTATGCAATGTGGATGTTTGCGCATGTCGATATGTGTGCAGTACCAATTTAATACAAATTACAATTAAATATGACATAATATCAGTTCTACCATGGACATCTGAGCTGTGCATTCCTGGGTACATGTTGATAGTGCCTGCATATTTGCACTGTTACCCACTGGAAGTGTTACCCCTTCTTTGTTGTACAATGGACTACTTCCAGCCCTGCTTACTGTAGCTTTGTTTGCATGCATGTTTGCTTGTGGTTCCCTGGAACACTGATTCCGCCTGCAATGCAGAGTTACAGAGCTTCTGTGGATTCCTAGTGACATCTGCATAGTGTACTATACGTATGTCAACTTTCCACCTGACAGAACATCACTGTCCTGTTCGCATGTACGTTGCCTGTAACACATTGCATATGACTTACCTGGCATTTACCCACGTGTGCAGTCATATATGCCAGTGCTATGAAATCAGTAGCAGTACACCCACACATACTCACCTCGAGTATGTTGTTCCCCATTGGCCCTATGTGTTAGTAATCACCATGGCAATCACACTACTATGGTAGCATGTGCAAAGGTAACCTGTGAATCACCTCTATGGTCCAGTTGTGGTTTATGTGAGTCATGTGGCAATGTGACAACTGCCACATGTATGCAGTCAACCCTCTCCCCTGGCCAGGAACGTACAACACATGTGTAAGATGCCACCACATAGCCAATCTGGGGACTGAGCACACTGAACCCAGTACTGCCATACCCTGTCAGGTGGCATGACATACTACAGTGACTACAATACCAGTCTGACATAGACCCACACTGACAGCAATCCGAACACACTGGGGCATACTTGGAGATGCAGAATAGCATCCTGCCTGAGCATCACACACCTCCGCAGCTGGCACACAGGCATACGTCAAGTCGGAACAGAGCACATGCCACACATGGCACACATCCCGTGTGCCACACACTCACAGCCTGTAGGGCTACACAACACACCTGCTACAGATGTGTCAGGTACCTCTCTTGGCCGCTGCAGTGGGGTCCCGCTCAACAGGCTGTACATGGTGAAGGTCACAGTGATATGCCCGTGGGGCACTATGGTCCACCACAAAACACATGCATACAGGTCAGTCAGAGGCATGGACACATATGACTCAGTCATTGTCCATGCCACTATGGATGACCTGAGACATACCTCCCTGGACTACATGACAGGGAACATAGAAGGGCCCTCTCAGCATGTGGCATGGGCCAGTATGAGCCTGACCTTGGTTGTCATCATACCCTCACCAGGTATGCTACCACAATATGTAGGAAGGGTGTTCTATGTCTACATTCTGCTCAATCTCCAATGTCATTCATAGGGTATCCAATGGCTGTCAACGTGTGCTTACATGCTAGGGAAGCCACAATGATTTGCGAGGGGCAGCTTGCACGTGACACCCATGGGCCATTGTATATTGGCGAAGCCCCTTGATACACACATAGTGCCTTTTGCTGCAGTACACGGATTACATAGCCACCTCCGCGGGTATCACACGGGATAGGACACTAACAGTAATGCTACACAACACCAGCAGTGTACACCGCAAGATGCATGCACTGGACACTGTCCTCAGCACGGTAAACTGCAATATCTGTGCAATACCAGATTCCTGATTCATAGCTCACAGGTGCAACCCATCACTGCCAGGTTATACCTCATACTATGCCTGTCGACCCCTACACATGTAACACACATGGACAGGGGGGTGGTACCTCAAGGCACCACAGATACACACACCTCCAGGTTGTTGGCACAGCACAAAGCATCAGGGCCTATCCATGAGCAGCTAACAGTGTGTTGGCACACACAACCCTCCCATACACAGGAAACCCACCTGTCCTCCCTAACAACACTGGCAATATAACAGTCTCTAGAAATGTCTTTATATGGCTGGACTGCATCCAGCCAAACATTGTGTGTGAGCATTACTGTAGCTACAACACACTAGCTGAAAGGTTCCCAGCATGTAGTCACTGAATTGCAGTGGAACAACATGCTACCACTCCCACAACAGGTGGGAACATGCAGCACCTGTTCATTGACTACATGTAGACTATATGGCCCAGACCAGATGTGTATCCCCTGCTGTTCGGATTATACCATATACAACTCACACTTTATATACACATACCGCATGCGGCCCCTGCACAGTAAGACACAGTCATAATGTTATGCATTGCGAATACCATTTATCCACTTGAGGCACGTGTCAGACATGGTAACTACTGAAGGTCACAGGTATATATGTGTATGTGTCACACATACATCATGTGTGCATTGCCATTGCTGGTTTAAGCAATGTCATGCATTGTTATAAACAACAACCCACACATGGTCATATTGTGTGACACAACCACACGTGGCAGTTGTGGGTTTCCAAAACATACCTATCTGTGCTCTGACAGTGGTAATAGACCCAGTAGCGGAGTGCACTATTGGCATTACTGGGCAATTAGCCCTGTTTGGCTGTACTGATAGTGTGGTGACATCACCTGTGTTTACTGGGGGAATATGCAGCATCTGGTGTATTGTAGTAGTTGCCAAAAGGACCTGTTCTGTCACACTTGCAATTACCCACACCCTACTACCCCCCCCACACACACACACACACTTGCCATTTGCAGGATTCATACCCCTACCTAACTATGTCACGACACGTGAAAGAGACGCATTAGCAAAGCGCACTATTCAGATTATTAGGAGGTTCTGCTTCTCCGGCTGTACTTATAGGGTGCTGACATCATCAGTGTTTGGAAAGGGTAATGTGCATCATGTAGTGTGTACTACTGATTGCTAAAAAGCACGTGTCTTTCATACAGAATTGCACACACACAAACTCCCCTCATCCAAACACACACACTTGCAGGTTTCAAATCCCTACCTAACTATGTTATGACACTTGAAAAAGACGCATTAGCAGAGTGCGCTATCCGGATTACTGGGAGGTTTCTCTTCTCCAGCTGTACTTATAGGGTGCTGACATCATCAGTGTTTGGAAAGGGTAATGTGCATCATGTAGTGTGTTCTCCTGATTGCCAAAAAGCACATGTCTTTCATACAGAATTGCACACACACAAACTCCCCTCATCCAAACATGCACACTTGCAGGATTCAAACCCTTACTTAACTATATTATGACACTTGAGAGAGACGCATTAACAGAGTGTGCTATTCGGATTAGTGGGGGGGGGTTTCCCTTCTCCAGCTTTACTTATAGGGTGCTGACATCATCAGTGTTTGGAAAGGGTAATGTTCATCATGTAGTGTGTTCTCCTAATTGCCAAAATGCACATATCTTTCATCTAGACTTGCCAGCACACCCACTCCCCTTATCCACACACTTGCCATTTGTAGGCTTCAAGCCCCTACCTAACTATGTTATGACACTTGAGATGGACACATTAGCAGAGCATGCTATTCGCATTACTGGGAGGTTTCCTTTCTCCTGCTGTACTTATAGGGTGCTGACATCATCAGTGCTTAGAAAGGGGAATGTGCATCCTGTAGAGTGTTTTCCCAGTTGCCAAAAGGCACATTTTCCTCACACAGACTTGCACACATACTAACCCCCCTCTACACACACTGGGCATTTGCAGGATTCAAACCCCTACCTAACTATGCTACGACACTCGAGACGGACACATTAGCGGAGTGCTCTATTCGCATTACTGGGAGGTTTCCCTTCTCCTGCTGTACTTATAGGGTGCTAACATCATCAGTGCTTAGAAAGGGGAATGTGCATCCTGTAGAGTGTTTTCCCAGTTGCCAAAAGGCACATTTCCCTCACACACTAATACCCCTCCACCCACACTGGGCATTTCAGGATTCAAACCCCTACCTAACTATGTTATGACATTCAAGACGGATGCATTAGCAGAGTGCACAATTTGCATTACTGGGAGGTTTTCCTTCTCCTGCTGTACTTATAGGGTGCTGACATCATCAGTGCTTAGAAAGGGGAATGTGCATCCTGTAGAGTGTTTTCCCAGTTGCCAAAAGGCACATTTCTCTCACACAGACTTGCACACACACTAACCCCCCTTCACACACACTGGGTATTTGGAGGATTCAAACCCCGACCTAACGATGCTATGACACTTGAGATGGACGCATTAGCGGAGCATGCTATTCGCATTACTGGGAGGTTTTCCTTCTCCTGCTGTACTTATAGGGTGCTGACATCATCAGTGTTTAGAAAGGGGAATGTGCATCCTGTAGAGTGTTTTCCCAGTTGCCAAAAGGGACACTTCCCTCACACAGACTGGCACACACAACAACCCCGCTCACCAACACACACACACACACACACACACACACACACACACACACACACACACACACACACACACACACACACACACACACACACACACACACTGAGCATTTGCATGGTTCAAACTCCTACTTACCTATATTATAACATTTGAGGGAGACACATTAACAGAGCGCGCTATCCGAATTACTAGGCATCTGTTCTGCACCTGCAGTATTTATAGGGTGCTGACATCTTTATTTCTACAGAGGTATGTACATCTAGTACTACCTGTCAGGTGGGGGATAGCATATATATGCATTTGCAGCCACCTACTTCAGGGTCAGATATGAACATCGCACTGGCAGGTTATGTTCTATACCATGCTTCGTGACCACAGGAAATGTAACACACAACACAACCAGTCCAGAACACCACTCCCACATCCAGGACACACACTTTGCTTCCCTGGGAACAGTGCCGGGATATGCAGATGTTCACATACACCATTCCAGTTGTTAACATCAGGTACAAGCATATTGTGTGTGGGTACTACTCAGGCCTCTACAACATTACCCTACAGCCACTACATTTTGTGGGTCCATGTGCTAGGGCAGAACCACTCACCACAGCCACATGGGGGAATACATATTGCACCTGTCCATCTGCAACATGGGTACTCACTGTTCCACACCAGAGGTAGACCACCATTGTTGATATCTGACCATACCCACCTTTCCCTGGACATCCATATCCCATCCCCACCCCCAGGCAAGGTTGTCACTGCAAACAAACTGTATTTAGCACAAGCAGACTCTACACTTGTGAAGACTGGGGTGGAAGACTTCAAAGGACCCATGCTGGGGACTATACTGGCCACTCTGCATAATCCTTGACAATTGCATTCTATGAGCATGTGTAAGGTTTGCATTGATCATGCTATCCCACATATACCCATGACTGCTCCATAACAGGACACCTGTCAGGTGTACACCAGCCATATATGAGCTGTCCAACAGACAGAGTGAGCTAATACATTGCAGAGCTGTAGCCCACAGAGGGAGGACATCTCTGAACAGTACCGGCATGACACTTCAATCCCACATAATCATCACAATACAGTGTTGACAGTGAAATTGTCCAGACAATGCAGATAGGGCTCCCCTCAGTCTGTTATTGACACCCACTTACTGTTAGAGGTCCTCAGCAACCCTCTTCCAGCACACACCAACAACATGGATGTGGCTTAGCACATTCAAACTCTGGGATCTCCACTGTGTCCCTGCTTGACAGAGGCACAGCCCACTAGCCTCACCCGTTGCCTTATGTGACCTACTTTACAGTGGCACATTAGCCTACTGTACTGGGGATGCAGATGCCAAGCACACTCTGGCTAAGCTGTCATTCCCTAGGGCAAACAGCCTAGTATTGACCTCTACACCCATATGTTTAATTGTCAGATGCACAATATTTGTTGCTGTTAGACTGTTTGCAGGTCTTTATTGCCATAGCATTCCCTGTTCCTATGAACAACTTGTGTATCTGTGGAAGATGTTTGAATATGAGGGGGATCCACTATATCACTTATGTCTCTGTAGTAATTTACTGTGTGCACTGGGCAGATTGCTGTGTTGTGGTTGGTTCCTGGAATGACACGTACAAATACCAGATATGTGTGGCCAACTGCTAAACGGAGATATGGCCTAAGTGTGTGAGCATGCCCAGTTCAGCCTTTCCATGGCATATTGTCTGACATATGCCTCATTTATCAAAGTGTGCAAGCATGCCCAGTGTGAGCTTTCCATATGTTGAACTCTGCAGTCCACCACATATTTGGGTGAGTGTGAACTTCAACAATATCTCACGTTTATGGTTGTGTGTTGGGTGTCATGTTGTGTACTTACTGGCCAACTCCTTCATGTCTGACCACAATAGGGATTATACTGTGCCTGCAGGGATTGCATGGGATACTTTGCATACAGTTGTCAACATCCTTTCATAATGACCTAACACTGTAGTACCGTGTAGTGTACTGGTTCAGTACTTTCACTGTGGTGGACAGTATCCTAGGCTTTAGTCCTATCACTGCTTTAAATCTTCATAGTGAGCACAACAGACTGTGTAGGGGCCAGTTGTGCACATATGACCATGTTGCATTATGTTCAGATATGGACTACCTAAACCAGGCTTGTCCAACATTGGTAGTGTATTCCACAACATAGGTGGACATTGGCAAACACTAGCGATGTGCCCTAGGCCATTTCTGATGCTAGTCAGAGAGTGTGTTTGTCCTTCGACACACATTGTAACTGGTGTTTGCCATGACATATGTCATGGTTTGTATACTGTGCCTCCGTCTACCTGTGACATAACAGTGATACCCAGGATAAACCTACCATCTCCCATCCACTCATCAAGATTCCTCTTGAGGAGTGTCGATGGGTGACTCTCTGGTTAACCTGTACTGGGAGTTTACTCAAGAGTGGGGGTGGCTTCTGTGTTATGGATCATTCAGTACAGCTTGTCCTATGTATGTCAGTGCTGGGGTTCAGGTCTCTCATGTGCATAGCTCACTGCCATTCAGATTGTACAAGGTGCAGCATGTTCATTAATTCCAGCTTGGATATGGCTTCATACATCAGGCACAGCTTGCCTCTGGGTGGGCAGTATGGCAGTGTGTGGAGCTGCAGTTTATTTAATCAGGCAACACATGGCATCTGTTCAAGCTCTTTGCTACTCCTGGTGAGGTACTGTTGTGGACTTTACAGTTGATGGAGGTGTCTGCTGAGGTACATCCCACAGGGGCTATTGTAGTCAATTGTGACGCTGATGAAGGATGACTGCAGAGCCACAGTGACCTCCCCTTATCTAGATCTGACAACCTTCATGATTAGGTGGATATATGGTATGTTTCTGTGAACACTACAGCCACATGTTTGTCCAATGCAGGATATCTATCTCCTTGTGTCCCCAGGTCTCTCATTACATGTTAGGTACGTAATGGGTTAACACCTGTGTGGTAATTGGTGGGAACTTACTGTATATCCACGGTGGTTGACTATACACATTTCTGCAATTAGCTTGCTGACATGGCTATGGCACCAGTTGTCTGTTTCTATGTGGCCCTTTTGTGGGTTGCCTGTGTCAGCTGGGGGTCAGATATGGTGGGCAGTTTGTACTCCTCTGCATACATGTTCAGTCACAGTCCTTCCTTGTTGGCCTGTACCTATGGGACATATATACGGAATGAGGGAGATCCCAGGACCAAGCCTTGTGTGATGCCACTTATATCTGGTTTGTAGTCTGACATGGATGCAGCATGTCTGACCATGTCAGTTCTGTCCTTGGTCTGGTTTGCAACCTCTCTACTGACATAGGGGTTTATATTTAAGCTGGTGAACATATCCATACTGAACACGTAGGGTATTGTCTGGAAGCATTTGCACGGTCCAGCTACGCTGTGTGGACCACATTGCCCTCATCAATGCCCTTAATGACTGTTTCAAATGGGTCAAACATGTTTAGGGGCAGGATCTGCACTTACGACAGCCACACTGGGTAGGGTCCGGTGTCAGTAGGTCCCCGATAGCTTTATGTCTGCAGTACATGCTGATCCTTTCCATAGCTGTGCAGACCAAGCTTGTCAGGATCCTGGGGAGGTAGTTTGCAGTATCCATTCAGGCAACACCTTTGTTGAGAAGGACCAATGTTGTTGTACACTGCTCTTTGGGTACATATCCTGTGGTAAGGCTGACATTGAGCAGTAGTGTGATTTGGCATTCCATTCTTCTTGGAGTCCATGTTGGACTCAGCCCGGGACACCATCTCATACCTTTGCTGCTGTGTGTTTTGCTTTGTAGATGATGGCTGTTACTTCAGCATCTGCAATGTCAGGGGGCCAGCAGTCTGCTGGGATAGATATTTTGCATTCTGGGGGGGGGGGGTTGCACTGCACCTGTCAGGTTGTATGTTGGCAATATGTGTGTGTGTTTGGTATGTTGTTTGTGATATTTGTGTGATTCGGAGCATATCTGTGAATTCCCAACATGGTTCCTACCATCAGTTGAGTAAGCCTTGTGATTATCCTTAGTGTCCTGTACAATTTGTATCTTCATAAGTTCATAGGTTCATACTAGGCTATCCACCCCAGGGCATTTGTAAGCCTAGCCAGAGTGTGTGTGTCTTTCACCACCCCTTGCTATGTGAATAGTATGGCCATTTATGATTTACTTTACTGTGCCTCTGTCTGGACGTGACACAGTGAAGACCCCCAGTGTACATCTACGATCATCCATCCACTTGGCAATATTCCTGTTGAGGGGTGTCAGTGAGGGGCTCTGCCTAACATGGAGTGGGATCCTGTTCCAGGGTGTGGGGAGCCTCTGGGTTATGTATCTGTCCCTCCAGCACATCCTATCTCATTATGTGTTGAGGTTGACATCTGTCACTCTCACAGCTCCAATGGCTTTGATTTCCTGGGGTGGAGCATGTCCATTACTCCTGTGTTGGACATGGCCTTGTACAACAGACATACAATGCCTCTGTGTAGGCAGTCTGTGACTGCATTCAGCTGGGGTGTCTACAGCCAGGCAGCATATGACATATATTTGAGACCCTTTATCCTCTTGGTGAGGTACCTTTGAGGTCTTTCTAACCGCTGCAGGTGTCAGGTAAGGTACATCCCATATGAGTCATTGTACTAGATTATGGGTCTGATAAGAGAACAGTACAGGGGCACAATGACATCTGTTGATGTAGATGTGAATCCTTTCATGATATGGTGTCCAATATAGACAGTCTTCCTAGCCACATTGGCATTGTGAGTGTCACATAACAGGTTACTGTCCACTTGTGTCCCTAGGTCCCTGATTACTCCTTGCATACAAAATGGTTTACCACCTATGTGGTAATTTGTGAGTACCTTGTTTGGTATTTGGTGGGACATTCATACTGTCAGGTGTCTTCAGGACGTCTGGGTGGGGTTCCTGTGTGTGAGAGTGTGGTCTGTCACATGCTACAGACTGTACAGCAGTTTTGACTACGGTTAGGTGCACATGGGTGGTCTCCACTGCTTCATGCATTGTCAGTTACCTGGGCATATGGGTGTCTGTGCTGCATATGGATACTCCCCCTCCTTTGATGTTTTGGTCCAGGTGTTGGGGCCATAACACATGATATGAGGTATAACCTGGTAGTGCTGGTGTGCTGTCAGTAGGCTTGCAGCAGGTTTCTGTCACTGCACAGACATCGATGTTCTCCATACTGGGAAGTGACTCAGGAGCATGCATATTGCAGTTTACACATCTGGCATTGGTCAGCATTACCCTTATGTTTCTTACCACTTATGTTTTATAGGGTGGTGGGTTAGTCTTTTTGGTCTTGCCTATGTACGGCTCTATGGAGGTGGCAAAAGCCTTATCCAATATCCGGACGCCCAGGGGTAACAGGTGCAAGCCATCCCTGGAACAGCAGCATGGCTTGTCATGCATGACTTCTCAAGCAGACAGACATTAGATCTTCTTGGACTGACAGCTGTAATTGTGCCACCTGTTAAAGCTGATCATTCTGTGTTTGTACTGTGGCATCATTCTTGTTGAGGGTTGGATGCTGCAAACGGCCAGTGTCATACCAGCCTGGAGTACATACTCAGAGAGCTCATCCATGTCTCTTTTCATGTAGTCCAGGGAGGTACATCTCAGGTCATTCACACCAGCATGGACAATGACTGCATCATATTTCTACTTGCTTTGGGGTGACCTGCGTACTTGTGTTATGTGGCGTATTGTAGCAGCCTACAGGCAGCTTACTGTACCCTTTCCCTTGTTCAGTCTGGTGAGTGGGACAGCAGTGTGTCTGCCTATAGAAACACCTATTACAACTGTATCAGGCATGCTGTTTCTCCTTCTGGCCTGTGACTGTTTGGCACACCAGCTTTGTGTACTATGTGTTGCATGTGCTATGTTTGGAGGTTGTGGTTGTTGGGGGTCTGCTTTGGAGGCCTCTGTTGGTGTGGTGTGTTTGTAATTAGGGCCTCCGGGAATGTTTTTCTGTGTTTATGTGTTTGGTTTACAGTTGTGATAGGTCTATGTGGGACTGGGTTTGTGGTGTGTGTGGTTACCTTCTCTTCCTGACTAGTTTTGACAGTACTGAGTTGGGGGAGCTCAGCCTCCGGTTTGGATAAATGGTTGCATCTCTCACATATATTTGTATTTATTGGGGAGAGTTGAGGGTTGTCTGTGTACTTGGGGCAGGTGTAACATTGCCTCAGGATTCACAGATTCTACTTGTTGTAGCTGGCCTTAGTGGATTGTATGTGTGGACATATTTTATTGCCATACTACTGATCAGTGATTACTCCCCTTTTTATGTTTGCTCTATCATGTAGTAGCTTCCTCATTCTCTTGCATGGTTTGGTAATGCCTGGAGTCCAGCATGCCAGATGCCTGCGTGTATGGCATTGTGTCTTGTTGTTATTTGTGATTGCATAATCCAAGCATTCCTGGCTGTGTTCATGGAATGCCTGTATAACAGGTTCTGCAGTGTGTCCCATATTTTGCACCTGCACAGGGTCTTTAATGGATTCCACATCAGTTCGGAGGGGTGCAACGTATGCTTTACACATGTTTTTCACTGTGGTTTTCTGGCCAGGGACTGTGGTCAGGATGTGTATATCCGGTGTGATTACTCTATGGTCTGGTCTTACCAGTGAGGGATACACTTCTCATCTTGCCATCCAGTACGCATGTTGCTGATTATCACATCCAGTATGCTTACCCCTCTTGTGGGAGTGGTACGTTGTTCCTGGGCATTTTGGTTTATGGATTCTAGGAACTTTTCTCCTACAGTATTGGTGCTAGTATAATGCTCCCAGTGTATGTCTGGGTATTTTCAGTCAACCAATATAATGTGGTTTGGGGGGCTTGATATATTCATGTATTCCAACATAGGCCAGGTGCAGTTCCTGGTGTTAGGATGGTAGTCTGCAGCAGGCTATATACTGGGAGGCAGTTTTAGCCACTGGTACTTAACCATGGCTAGTCCATGCTGCTTCTTGTTCTGGTACCAACATGGGGGTGTGGTTATCCTTGACAATTATTGCTAGTCACCCTCCTTTTGTAGCTTGTTCCATGTTTTGAGGCTGTACAGCACAGTATGAGGTGTAACCTGGTAGTGTTAGGGTGCTGATGTGAGCCTTGACCCAGTTTTCTATTACAGGACAGATATCAACATTCTCCATACTGTGTGCGTTTACACTGCACGCATCTTGCTGTTTAGACTTCTGGCATTGGGTAGCATTACATCTAGGTTCCTATCCCTTGTGGTACCTATGAAGGTGGGTTTGTGTTTTGAGACTTACCTATTCAGGGCACTCTCTGGGTACTGACAGCCTTTGCCAGTATCCATGAGGCCTGGACTGATAGGTGCATGCCACCCCTAGCAGGTGGTGCATCATGTCATGCTCAGCATGTCTTCCCAGGCTGAAACACATTGGCTCCCCTTTGACTAACTACATTACTTCAGCCAATTATTGCAATTGATCATCCCATCATCATATTGTGGCTTCATGCTTGGTGAGGGTGGATGTTAGTCAGGGTCCTCAAGTGTGCATATAGTACATGGTGTTACATTACTTAACAGATGGCATTCATGCCTCAGGTGGTGCTGCAGGGCTGCCTCTGTCGGATGCACATATTACACACGCTGTACATGTTTGTGAGCAGGTCATGTCATTTTAGGCATCCCTGTTATTATTTGAGTGAGTCAGAGAGGGGTATCATTCCCAGGGTTCCTACTGAGCCAGTGTATGTGCTATGCGTTGCCTCTTTGCCAAGGCCAGGGCATACTGGGCATGCCTCCTTCTGCCTACTGAGGCAAACTCAGGTTGTTCCTCCTCCGAGTCACGCTCTGCCTGTGATGGCCTTGGCAATGGTGGGGGGCTATTTGGCCCGGCCCTATGCTGGTCCTGCTGCAGCTGTTTTTGCAAGATCATATTATGTAGCATAGCACATACCATGACAATTTGGGTACATGTAGTTGGTGAGTACTGCAAGGCTCCACCAGATGTGCCCAGACACCGGAACCGTGACTTGAGCAGCCCAAACACATGCTCTATTACATTACGTGTTTGTGCGTGTGCTTCATTATGGCGTTCCTGTTCAGGTGTGTGTGCGTTTCTGATGGGTGTCATCAGCCACGGCTCCAGTGCATGACCTGCATCCCCCACTAGGTGTCCGTGTGGGATGTCCCCATTGGCAAATGTCTGGTACAGCCGTGTCAAATGCCTGATGTGGGAATCATGGTAGCTCCCAGGTCAGCCAGCACACACATTCATTATTATGCCCTGGGCATCACACATGACCTGGCAGTTGATGGAGGGGAAGCCCTTGTGGTTAATGTAGGCCCTACCCCGCTCACCGGCTGGTGCTTTGATGCATATGTGCGTGCAGTCTATTGCACCCACTACCTCAGGGTATTCCGCTATTTGCTGGAAGAGATGCATATTGCTGGCCAATACCTCACGGGCATTGGGGAAATATACATGATCACCGACATGTGCTGACATGGCATCCAGGAACTGGTGCAGTACCCTGGAGGCTGATGCCTGTGATATCCCCATCATATCACCAGTTGGTCTCTGGAAGGTACCTGTTGCTAGTATTCTTAGGCCAACACATACCTTGGTTGCCACTGGGATGGGTTCCCCTCTGTTGGTTCTGTGTGTGAGGCGTGGCCTGCACAGCTCGACAATTTGCTGCAGGAGGTCTCTGTCCACTCTATAGCTCTACTATCTCCAGCTCATGTAACCCATGGTAGGTGACCCTGGGCCTGTACACTCTTCTCCGTCTCCTCACTGTGGGTTGTCTGGCACCATCTGCATTGTCACCACCCTCAGCAAGTCGCCTATGTCTCATTATGACAGCTATGGCAGCCCCTAGCATTTCTGCTCTGAGTTCAGCTTTTTCAGTTTTCACTTCTAATAGCTTACTCCTGTCTTGCAGTGTCTCTTGAGAGATACATCCTGCACTGCTGTTTGCAGAGTTTTAAGTGCTTGGCTGAGCTACTATTCTGCCTATGTAATTGCCTGCTGCTAATTGTTTTCACCTGCTAGCTCCAGCAGTATTCCCTGCTAGCTTCCTACTAATTCTGTTGCTTCCTTTTTCCTTTATGTTTCCTCAGGGGGGAGCAGCGTGCATACCAGCAGAAACATGCTCACAGTGGCTTACACACGCGCACACATGCTTACACGGTTCGGAATCTGCTTATTCGGGTTAAAACGCGCGCACACCAGCGCAAACAGTGTTACAACTCTGCCAACAGGCGCCCACATGCTCAGTCTGCCCTACACGCGTGCACACTAGCACAAACAGTCTTACAAATCTACCAACACGCTCCCACATGCTCAGTCTGCCTTACACATGCGCACACTGCCCTACACGCGACTCATGGTGCGCACACGTGTGCATGCACGCCCAGCAAGAAACTTTGGTGTAAGTAACAGTGTACACCTTCCATTTCTTGACTTTCCCATGCTTATCTTGTGGCACTCCTCTTTCCATGATCTGTGTCTGTCATCTGTCATGTAACACTGACCTCCAATGAACTGCATTTCTTTCTACCATTCCCCCCTGTGATGTCACCTATCTCCTACTCTATTCCTCCCCCTTATGTATCTCTTACACTACACAGAATGTGCTCATTTGCTATGTGACTGTGGAATTCAGTATCCTAACCCTCATTTACATCAGATTGCCTACTAATGCTTAGTTACATGTCTTAGACTCAGCTTCACCCCTTAGCAACCACTAAACGGTGGCCATGTTGTTTTTGGTCTGCTGGTCCTTGCATTGTCATTCCATGTATTGCATAAAACCCACATTTGTGGGTTTATAACCTTCATTTTTATGTTTTATACAGCGCAGCTCATTTGCGCGGGGCTGCGCTGCGTTTAAACATCGCCGAAAAAAATATATATATTTTTTTTAATATTTGCATTGGGATACCTTGCCAATGGCCACATATTTGGCCATTGGCATGCTGCCTGACACATATGCACCCTTTATTTGGAGCTGACATGGCTCCATTGTGATTTTTGCAGAAATGGCCTCAGTTGTCAACTGAGTACATTTCTGCAGCGAAAACGGCTCTTACACGGGCTGTTTTCTGTTTCGTGGATCATTACTCTACCTCATTTGCATGCCTTTCGGCTGCAAGTGAGGTATTTAGCATATCCATGCCCAGTCCGTGTAAGAGACGTTTTAGCTGGTCTCTTACACAGAGTTTCAGGCTGTTCCTGGATCACGAGGCTTGCATGGAGTGTTACACGTCTCTTACACTCCGTGCAAGCCTTCGTGAATCCTGCCCTATATATACAGAAAAGCAGCTAAAACACACAAACACTTCAGATGCAGTGCAACCATGTGCCTGCATGCATATATATATATATATATATATATATATATATATATAGTAAGGTGGGGCACTGCCCCCCACATTGGGAGGGTGTGGAGGGCATAGCCCCCCACATAGTTTGGATATATATTATGTTCAGAAAAGAGTAATTTATTGGAATTGCAAGTATCCATGTATATAGTTCAAAATATTTAAAATAGGAGGGGTGATATGCCCCCAACACCCCCCAATGTGGGGGCGGTACTCCTCACTCCCTTACTATATATACTAACTCCAGGGTCACACTACAGTGGGGAAAAGGCCATATATAACTTTCAGTGAAATGTGTTTCAGTGAATTGTGTTTTCAGTGAATTGAGCTTTCAGTGAATTGTGCACAGTCAAATGTGTTTCAGTGAAATGGGCTTTCAGTGAATAGCTCTAGACCCATATATATATATATGAAAAAAATATTATATATATATATATATATATATATATATATATATATATATATATATATATATATATATATATATATATATATATATATATATAGATGGTTTACTATCAAAATGTCAAAATGTGGAATAGCATGCAAAACTGGGATGGTCAAATGCGCATTTTCCAGTTTCTGTAATGCCGATCCGGAAATGTTTGAATCCTTATTAGCGAATGGTAGTGTGCATTTGCTAAGATGGGATCAACGTTATGATAACAGATCACACTGCAGTGGGGATCAGGAAATTTTCCCTTTTCCTCACTGTAGTGCGATGGCAAAGTTGGAATATATAATATCCAGGGGATGCGGGGGACAGGGGGGCTTGCCCCCCTGCAAAAATGTTACCGGTAACAGACTTTCGACATTGGAACTTCTGTTTTGATTTTCCATATTTTGATAGTAAATATATATGTGTGTGTGTGTGTGTGTGTGTGTGTGTGTGTGTGTGTGTGTGTGTGTGTGTGTGTGTGTGTGTGACAGAGTGAGAAAGAAAGGGGGCTGCCTGTGCCAATGCACTTCATGGTCACCAGAGTTTACTGCACTAGTAGTAGTTAACAGCAATTCAGAAACATAGAAATTAGCTGATCGTAAGGTCTTTCCTCATTACAACTAAAGAGTCTCTGAATTGCAAATCTATGCATCATTAAACAGCCCCATTTCTCTCACATTCTTACTGCCAGCAGTGTGGTTCTTTCTGAAACATAGGGCATGTCTAGAGAGCATTGGCTTTATATCAGCACTAAAACTCATAATATTTGTCCATAAGACTGAACCTTTCCATCACCATAGGAGTGGAAGTAGACTCTACAAAAATTCTACATTTTTTTATTGACGGAAAACATGCAGAGCTTGTCTTCAGTGTGGAGCTGCTTGTATGTCCTAACACATGGAATTACAATCTAAGTGCAGGTTATGCCTGAGTGCCTAGGTATGTGCCTGAAAATGTTACTAAGAAGTGTTAAGCAGTGTATTTCATATCAGGTTGAAATATATGCACCAAATGCAAGCTTGCACATGCCTTACGGTGTAAAAGTCTGCAAATGTTTGCAATATTTGATTTACGCAAAGTATGGATATACAACTTTCTTTCTGGATAAGAAATGAAAGGTGTATAAATGATATGTGTTCCACTGGCATTAGGCATTGCATCACAAATGAAAATCATATGCATTAATAAAACTGACATATTCTGTCACTGTGCAAATAAGCCACCAGAATATTATCTTCACTAACGAGAGCAAACTACCTTCCTCAGCTTCAGCATGGAGCTGTTTAGAAGTCCTTACAGTTGGAGTCATAGCCTAAATCCACACTATATGTGTGTACTGAGATACAAGTCTATGATAACTGTACTAATTAATATCATTATTACACACCAGTGTACAGCTGTTGTAAGTGAAATGTATGCTTTCACCAATTCACTTACTACTAGATGTTAATGTTGCACCTGTTTGTGAGTTATGGTTGTGTACTGTCATGTATGTATTACAGATGTTCAGGTCACATACTCTAGTCACATTGAAATGAGAAATGAAACAGTACCCTTGTAGCAGATGGCATTACACAACACTGCTATCAGGTACACTTATTTTAGTTTAATTCTTCTATGGACTAGCTATCCATGTCTTATCTTCCTTTCACACATACCTAGATCATGTCCATAAGCATAGTCTAACTTTGCACCACAAACACACACACACACACACACACACACACACACACACACACACACACACACACACACACACACACACACACACAAAACTTAGTTGTAAATGAAGTGCTTCCACATGACTTTTGCCTGGAAGAACTTGGATCTTAATATATGCCACATGACTATAGCCTTCATTTCCTGACTGTGTACATATCTCATCTGTTATAGTTAGTCATCTGTAACAATATATTGCAGCAGTCTTCTGTTAATATACTGTTCATAGTGACAGTCTGTCTTTCTGTAGCAGATCCATCTAGATTGCACTACACTACTTGAGATGTATTAATAGTCTCACTTCCTACTATTCCCATCATGCAGGTTGCCACCACAACCGATTGTTTCCACAATGAGTACTTGTATGGGGGTCTATATCACGTTGTCAAACTCTTAAAAGTTCGAATGTCATATGATCGACACCATATGACCGAACTTTTAAAAGTTTGAACGTTTCAACAGAGATCTCCATACATTGCAAATGGGAAGATTTCTCTTTTCTGCACTCTAGTGTGATCCCAAAGTTGGTATAATTAAAGAGCAGGGGGTGTGGGGGGTGCAGGGGGGGCTTCCCCCCTTCTTAAACCATCCAGATAGGTTTTTCTTTTGTTTATTTTTTTATTACATTTTCGAACTTTTAAAAGTTCGATCATATTGTGTCGACCATATGACATTCAAACATTTAAAAGTTCGATCGTGTAATATAGATGCCTTGTATGGGAAGGACTGTACAGGTGTGCATTCATATTTTCAGCATGTCCCCATTTTCACATGCTGTAATTTGCCATTAACTTCATTTTTGTTTCTTTAACACATATACGTAAAGCAAGGAAAAGTTAGTTATTTAACCTCTATGTCAGTTTGAACATCAGTTCATTTCTATGTAAATTGCTGCCTTCATTTTATTTCACAATATACATGGCAGTTCCAGAGATTTTCCCTGACTATGCACTACTTGCAATATATGTAATGTTACTTGTTGTATCAGCTTTCCTTGTAAATTGCTTTCTTACCTACCAACTGTCCCTGTTGTTTATGAACTTCCTTCATGTTAAGTTATAGCTCTCTCCCTCTTAATCTTTTATAAAATGTAATGACCTTCTGGAAAAGATAGTTTAATTATACTCAGTAGTGATTGATGACAATAATTATATGTGATAAGTTCAAACTCATCTCCGGTGTCACTCAGTGGCCCTGATTCCTTCTTGATTTCTCATTAATTATGATAAGAGGTGGTTTATACATGAATCTATTCATTCATCAATAGTTTCTTATTAGGTTCCCCCTAGCTTTTATTTATGTATTCCGAATTGCCCTTGCTACTGTAGTGCCAATTTCACATACCCACTTACTGAGGTAAAGCTTGTTTACCGTATTGTGTTTATACTGTGTAATCAAGCTCTGATGTACTTCAGCATGGCCACTACTTATATTTTGGCCATAAGGAGGTGCTGCTCAATAATTAAGGTCACTTATCAACCTGCATATTTGATGATCAACACTGTTGGTCATACACACACATGTAGACATTGATGTGATTTGTACATACTTGTTCATGAATTCCTGGGAAAGTATTGTGTACAATGGAATGTCCAAGTATGAATCCATCACTTCACAAATATCTCAGTTATTGTAGTGACTTGCTATTTGCCATCATAAAACTCTCTAGAAACCTGCCACAACTCTTAAATTGAAACACTACTCACAGCTCTAAAAAGTAATACCTCAATGTGTACAGCTATAAAACTCAAGAACATCTAATGACAACTTTGTCTTTGCAGCTTCACATATAGGCCCAAATGACTGCAAATCCCTCATGCATAATACTGAAGAAATATTTCCTCTATCAAAACAATAATAATTACTCAGCATCAGAATTCTTCTATCTTCTGCAGCCATACTCTCATCAAACCCAGAATGAAGCTCTTCACCATATATCACTTCTTAAGAGTCCTCTACTTTGTTCAAGGGCATATGTTCTAACCCTTCAAATCTAATAACATGCCTCTCATGCAACTACTTAAATTTCTACTCTGTTTTCTCTTAAACTGTCTGCACTATTACATCTGTATACCTTTTGATAAATAAACTTAAACTCAACCAATCAACATATTTTGATAGCATAACTGAAAAACAGTCTACATGTAGTTGGACCACTTTTTTCCTACACAGAAGTAATTCTTTTTATCTAAAGAAGCAAGAAAAGTTACTTTCTTTTTCTCTGCAAACAAGATACCATTACTGCTATATGTAAGACAGGGCCTAATCATTCCATACCTAACTTCAAGCTTCTAGGCATTCTCCTTCCCTTAGCTAAGCTAATTGCAAAAGCTGTTTACAAATAACTAATACACTACTTACTTGTAATTTTATTTTAGCCTCTGAATCTTATGATTTTGTTTTATCTTCAGTGTGGCACAGATTTGGCCTTACTCACACTAATAGCTAAAATATGAAATTAACTGAACCAGGGTGAAATAGCTGCTAGCATTTTCCTTAACATATCTAAAACATTTGACACAGACAACCATTCTATCCTCGGCTATTGTCTACTGAGTACTGGATTCCAAAGACAAAAAATGTTAATGATTTTAAAGCTACTTTATCATTAGGCCATAATGTTTTAAAAGCATAAATTTCTCTCATTATCCTAACCTGTTTCCTAAGGCATGCCTTGAGGTTTTGCTCTTGAATAATAACTGAGTTCCATAATTATCAATATCATACTTTTTGCAATTTATCGTTAACTATATGCTGATGATCTCATTTGTATTTCTCATCAGATTCTCCTTCATGCCTACAACAAAGAATGCAGTCTAGCTCTGATATCCTCAATACTTGTTCAGTGACTCTAATAGTTTAATAACTGTCTCTAAGACAAATGTATGGGCTTTACTCCAAACTACAAAATAACCGACTGCTGATTCATAATTATTCAAAAGTATACCCCCCAGTAGATCAAACATACCAAACATCCCTTTGGTCAAGTTCTTGGGCATTATCTTAGATCAACATATGGAATTTAATACAAACATACAGTTTAATCAGTTCAATTTCACTTTCAAGTTTATTTACATTCTTGAACCCAGTCACTGTAAAAAGGAATATATCAAATGTGACAACATAATTCGCAAAATATGAAAATTAATTAGAGCATTAAAATAAAAAATAAAACCCATTAAAAGCATTTATTTACAATAATCTGATCAAAAGACAGCTGAGTCAATTGTAAGATTCTCTAATGAACACACTTTCATAGAATATATGAAGCTGTATTCTCCTCTAGCAGTCTGCTGAACATGTTAACAACCTGCAATCAGTTACACTTACTACTGTCTTTCTGTTACCAAAACTCCTGTACAACCATGTTTACATACAAATCATTTCAACTCCACTCTGTTTCTAAACAAAAAACTGCATACCATAAAGCTATTAAACTCACTACCATTTCATCAAAATGTAGTTAGCACTGTAAATTTGTATTCAGAGTGCAGTGGTCTACACTTTCAGATAAAATCCTTTACTCCCACTTACTATCTTATATAAAGTTACACACACACACAAACACACACACACACACACACACACACACATATATATATATATATATATATATATATATATATATATATATATATATATATATACATATATATATATACACAAATAGCAAACAACACGTATGGCACAACCAGGGCAAGTTCCTTGAATATTAATGCTAGTGGCTATAATGTTAAGCCACTATTCGTGAGGCAAACCTTAAAGCATCTCATTCATGAAACCAAGCATGCTTTACAACTCATCCCTTACGGGCACTGTCCATGAGCAAATTGCAACGTGTAAATGAAGTCCTTCAACTAGCGTTTCCAGCATGGAGAATCTGTTAGCATTCCTTGTGAAATTTACTTCTGTACAACACTCTCAAAAACTTTGTATAAAGAAACCTCAATTTATTGTACACTGCACACACAAACGATAAAACAAATAAAACAAGTAAAATACGGATAAGCGCTTTCGGGTTCAAATGTTAACCCTTCAACAGATCCATATATAAAAGGCGCTGAATTCTCCTTTAAAAAACACTTTGCACCAATAGAGCAGCACGTCAGACTAATATGCCCATTCAAGTCATGACGTGTCAAACACGCCTTCTCAATCTCCGTTTCCTCAGTGCAGGCTGAATAGGAAAGGTTGTATTAAGTCCCGGCTTCCTTAGTTACAGGAATGCAAATAATCTAAAGGACATTCTTTGTAAAGATGATTTTCTGGTACCATATGTAGTATCTGATAGAAAAGGAACTTTTCCTTGTAGGAGATGTACGATGTGCAAATATATTTGTACAAAAATTTCTTTTGAGCATCCGGTTACGAAGAAGAAATATATATGTAACTTTTATGCGGATTGTACAACTAGGAACATCGCATACTTAGCCACATGCTCAATGTGTGAACAATTCTACGTGGGAAAGACTATTAGACAAATGAAGGAAAGGCTTTCCAAACATATTAGTGATATTAGACTCAAAGACTACAAGAATCCCCTGGCGAAACATATTAGGGACAATGCAGGTCATGGCTTTGTATTTAGAGTCTTAAAGATTGTTTTTATGTCCAATGGGGGGGAGACATTAATAATAGGTTAGAACAGGAGGAAATGTACTGGATTGGTAAATTACAAGCATATTTGAAGCCGGGACTTAATACAGCCTTTCCTATTAATATTATTATTATATTTATTATTATATTTCCAATTAACATTGGAACCCGAAAACGCTTATCCGTATTTTACTTGTTTTGTTTTATCGTTTGTGTGTGCAGTGTACAATAAACTGAGGTTTCTTTATACAAAGTTTTTCAGTGTTTTACAGAAGTAAATTTCACAAGGAATGCTAACAGGTTTTCCATGCTGGAAATGCTAGTTGAAGGACTTCATTTACTCTTTACAATTTGCTCATAAGGGATGAGTTGTAAAGCGTGCTTGGTTTAATGAATGAGACGCTTTAAGGTTTGCCTCACGAATAGTGGCTTAACATTATAGCCACTAGCATTAATATTCAAGGAACTTGCCCAGGTTGTGCTATGCATGCTGTTTGCTGTTATTTGCATATATTTTTATTTTTATAGCACGCTCCTATCCGGTTCCAATTTTTTCATTGTTGGATATACACACACACACACACACACACACACACACACACACACACACACACACACACATATATATATATATATATATATATATATATATATATATATATATATATATAAACTGTTTACCTAGCTAAATTGAAGAGTTACAGCAAGTCGTCCTCCCATGACATTTCACTCATCATTCTTCATCTCTTTTCTTGTTGTTAGATCACACAACCACTTTAGCAATGCTGATGCTTCTGGTTTCTCATTCCATTTATCCAATCTCTGTAACTCGCTATTGTATTCTGTAAAGAATTGTCACCACTCAATTCCTTAATTTAAGCCACTTCCAGTTCAACATCTATGTTCTGTACTAAGCTGTTTGTGTGGTCTTACCCTAATGACATACCTGCACAGTTATCCTCCTTGGACTACAGTCTGGTGCATCTAATTTTATCTCCATCAAGTCATAGGTTCATAGGTTCATAGATTAGTACTAAGCTAACTGCCCTTGTGAGACATTTTAAGCCTAGCCAATTGTCCCTTGTGAGACTGAAACCCTGTACCTTGTGTTTGTAAGGCTAATACCTTAACCATTAGGCCACCCTCCCAGCCCCTGATGGCTGCTACACCCTCACCCACAGATTCTTATACTTTAAGCCACATTCCCTTTGTACTTTCACAGATTTGTAGTGTTTTACAAAGAATAGTCAGTACATGAAAACAAACAAGGCATATGGAACTGGATATGCAGCTGCAATTTATTAGGAAAAGTGAAACACTTTCATTTTCACACTGTAAAATGGAACTTAATCAGAGGGAAGGAGAGACTCTGGAATTTGTGGAACTTCAGAGACTGTTTTTGTTTTGAAGTTGGTAATACATGTATCTGCAGGTATATTAGCAATATCCTTAGAGTTGAAATCATCAATATTGTACTTTTTGCAACTTATCATTAACTCTATATGCTGATAATCCCATCACTGCTGAGTGTTATTTCTGAATAATGTGATATAGATTTAGAAGGATTTAGGATTTTCCTTAGCTTCTGATCATTTTAATTTGTGTTCTGCTTTAATCTTCTTTATGGCAACTTTCAACAACGTTTTTGCTCATTTTATATATATATATATATATATATATATATATATATATATATATATATATACACACACACACACACACACACACATATAGTCATTAATTTGGGTAGAATTAAAGTGCTTATTAATGCTGACATTCCCCCAAGGAGACTTATTTTTATATTTCCCAATAACTTTGGTTTTGATGGGGATCTCTTAGTTTGTTACGCAGGAAGAAAATGCATTACTCATAATGCTTAAAATGTATAAGGTACACCCTGTACTGATCGATTACATTACAGCAACCAGGAAACAGTGGCAAACCACTTGATAAAGGACAAATTATTATTCCAGGGATAAAAATTCAAAGGGGGGTATTCCAGGGTGACTCTTTGTCACTATTTGTCTTTTGTCTTGCACTTAACCCATTAAGCTGTCTACTTAAAAAGCTAGGTTATGGCTACAATTTGGCTTCCAGAAAACAACGAAGTGTAAAGATTTTTCATCTTCTTTTTGTGGATGATTTAAAACTGTACCGTTCATCAGATGAGGAATTGAAGCACAACTGCAAGTGGTCAAAATGTTTTCAGATGATATAAGAATGTAATTTGGTCTTGATAAATGTGAAAAAGCAACCTTTAAAGCAGGAAAGCTGCAGCACCAAGAAAACATCAGCCTGAGTTAGGAATGTGATATAAAAGAACTTGAGCAACAAGAAGTATGTAAATATTTGGGAACTGATGAAGAATCAACAACCAAACATGAACAAATGTGAATAAAACTTAGTAAGGAATATTTTAGAAGTCTAAAATTAATACTGAAAACAACGCTGACATCTAGGAACAAAGTTCAAGCTATAAACCAATTTGTTTTCATCTTCAGATACTCCAGTCTTCAAAACAAACTACTTCATCACTAAGGTGGAGGACATTCTCTTGGAAGTTCTTACAGAGAACCTTTATCACACCACATAAAGTTGAATCGATGTATAATAAAGACATAGGATGCTGGAGATGGCAACTAAATGTTAAAGCTGACTGCAACATAAGTTTTACAAATGTATAAAACTTAAAAAATATTGCCATCATGGTATTAGAAACCCAAAAGGCTTTGAGAAATTAAAAAAAGATCAGAAAATTCATTGCCACAAGTGACAGCTGATGCTACATAGGAGCTGAGTTTCAAAATATTTGCAATGGAGACATTGTTAATGAGGATGAAAATTAGAAGAATTTCACCCCTAGTTCACTGGATAATTATTTGTACAAGGGAGTTAATATTTACTAAGTCAATGTATTTTGGGGTGTAATCAGTCGATTGATACCTGAAATTACCCATCAAAGTGTACTTCTGTTTATGAGTAGTTCAGTAAGCACATTTAGAAATCTTTCACAGTCCTCTAAGGACACCAAATGTGATCTGTAGCAGGAACTGAATTGATAAGATGCTTTGTTTAGGATAATCTGAAGTTCAGTGAGTTATGTTTGTGGGTCATGGATAATCTAATGAATGATAATGAAGTCTCTGGCAAATATTGGTACCCTTCCACAGTTCCCAGCAGGTCAGAATACAGGATAGTTGCTGAAACCCAGTAAAGATGGAGGACTGCCTTTATACTGAAACCAAGTCTTTGTTATGATAAACAGATGAACAGTAAGAGGAAATAAAATAGGTAGATGCTGTGCAAAAAAATTAAATACAAGGTCATAATATTTGATACAGCTAGTTATATATCAAGATAATAAGGTGACACCTTAACATGAAATCAAGCTGTAATGTATATGATATTTGGTGGTTACATTTTCAGGCTTATGGGTCTAATTTTGTTGGCATTAGGCACATGTTTAAGCTTAGGAGGTAAGATGAGTTCTATCGAATAAGAATTGTATTGAACTGGTATCATTAACTCAAAATGGGAGTCCACAGTTTCATCACTTCTTGTTCTTACAAGCACATTCCACCAGCAGCTATTTTCTGTACAATAGGAAGTATGAAGCTCTACTGACCAGCATTATTGACTGACTATAATCCTCAGTGATTTACCAGAAAATCAAAAATTTTAAAAGGGACTGTGCACAAATATGAGACAAAATCAGGTACAACTGAAAGATATACATTTTGACAAGGTTGGGGGATGCAGTGGTCCAGCGGTTAGTGTTGTCTCACAACAAGAGGTTCTCCAGTTTGATTCTCGGCTGGGGTGCCCTTTGTGAATAATCTGTAAGTCCTCCCTGTGTTCACATGGGTTTCCTCTGGGTGCTCTGGTTTCCTCCCACATTCCAAAGACATGGATCTGGAGGGTTTCTCCTTGGGTCTCCACTGAAAATGGGCTCTGTCCCAGTTCAACTTTCCCAGTAAACAAATGTTAAATAAATAAATTCTACCCTATAAGGCTGTTGTATGCTGCTTCACTTTATTAACATTAAAGTTGTTCAACCTCAGTATGATGGCTTGAAATTTCTCTCTACAGGTAATTAATGCTACTGCTCATTCCATGTATCTTGCCTAGGGCCTTTTCAATGGTCACTTCCATACTTTTTGACTGTACACCCCCCTTATTCACCATGAAAGTTTCCAGCACCATCATTAATTAGCAAACACCAGGTTCCCTACTGTCCTCATTCTCACTGGTCCCTGACTGATTCATTACTTGGATCCATGACACAAAACTGCTTGTGCAGCTCCTGTCCTTGATGCCTTGCTAAGGTAAAATGCTGGTGTGTAATACTGGGAATACATGGCTTTAATGACAATTATACAGGGTTGCACTGTATTTCATCTGATTTGAAGTGCCATTACCAATGACACCCACGTCATGTCATATATTTACTTGGCAAAGCATGTACTTAGACACTGTTGGTAAAAAAATGCCTTCACGATTGTTTTCCACATATTCTTTCACATGTGAATCGTACAAACAAAAGATTTGCAGCTGTGCATGATCTTCATAAATTTATACTCCCATCCAGTTGTACATTAGTGCACTGCAGATTTCTTCTTGCAACTGTGAGAGAGACAGATCTATATGTAGTACACTGTACTTTCTGCATGCACCTAAGACAGAGCTGTAGTTTCTGTATGCATCAAAACACTGCCTTCATAACCCCAGGTGCAATCACAGACATCTATACGATACTGTTACACTCTTTAGTCACATAAATGTGTGTGGTGAATACCATTTTCTGTTTATATTACCATGCTACTTGCACTGAAGATAATGCTATAGGAGCACAGTTCTGTTACTTTGTTTCCATACTGGTCGACAGTCCTGTTTCTGGCTCATGACTCATCAACACTGTATAGTTTTCTTTTATCTTACTCTTCTAGTAGACAAAAAAAACTATTGTTCGTATATCGCATCTGGTGTCCATCTTGTTTACATGGGCGTCTGCATGTAAAACTGCAAAATGCACTGTTTATAGCTAACAAAACTAATTTTAGAATGACTTGAATCTGCAATAATGTCCTAGTTGCTGCTAACATCAGCCATTTTCTGTAGTAGAGATGAAAAAATGAAGCAACATTCACATTCTATTAAACAGTCCTGTGACTTTTATCTTATGGGTCCTTCTTTGCTAGGACAAACATTACTGATTATGTTATTAAAAAATATAATTAGAAAGAGAGTAAGTGTACAGAGAGCTGTGATTGTTTCTGGATCCACCCCCTTTCTCCTTCCCTGAAGTGCTGTATTATGAGCTCTGTGTCTCAGTAAAACAGCTAAGACATGACTAGTTGCAATTAACATTTTTTTAGTATACCAGCATAGCATTTACTAAACATCACCTTACATATCTGCCTCGCAAAGTTATGAACATCTTCAGAGTACAGTAAGAGTATAGTTAATTACTTATTTAAGCTTGCAGTACAAATCAAGGCCACACATTTCTTGAAATCCTATGTCACTATGACCAACAGTAATCACATCTTGCAAAGTATGTTGTGGATGTGCAGCAAATAGTAGTTTTTCTTGTTTTAATAAGAATGCATTTTTCACTTCAGGCTTCATCCCAGTAAGGAACATCATAATCCCTTCTTTCTTAGACCACTACGGTCTTATTCCTCACTCCACTGTCACTAGCACCTAATATGGTCACCCTCGTGTATTCTCAGACTATGGTATTAATTATTAATATTAATACAGTTATGATGTAACACATCATCTGTATGTTATTGTAAAAGTGCTCATTTCTGACAATTTTTCATGTTATTGACTATTAGTTCACCTTTGTGTTTGTCATTATAGTCATTAGTCTTGGCTGTAATCTGACGTTTTTCTCCTTGGCAGTCCACTAGTGCTATCAGCCCAGTCTGACCATCCTGGATAACAAATTTAAATTAATAAATCAGCATTAGCATAAGTATAAATGCTAACTACCAAGATATAATGGGGTTTGCTCTTGTTAAGATGAATGATAGTTCTGCTGGCTGTGGCCTCATGTAATATATATTGTGGTACTTTCAAACGTGCATTGGTTATAACATCAGCTAAGATTTTAGCTGGTTATCTTTAGCTTATAGTAGTGATATCTTCTTGTCTTATGTGCCTTTCACTAGATACAAATGCTTGGTGGTAGTAAAGTCAACTAGGATTTTCACTGGATAATGGTAACTTGCATATATGAACTTCTATACCAGTCATCAGGAGAGAAAATGTCTGCACAATCACAGGTACCTCAGAACAACTGTTTCTTCTTTCTCTTTGAAATCCAACATAATGTGCATTCTAAAATATTATAACTTGTTCAGTCAATCAGCATTTTGCCTGTCTGTTTTTTGAGAGCTAAAAGCAAATCAGATGTGTTGTAATGTCAAAGTTATGTTTTTGTCAGAGTAAAATGGCATTCCAATGAGATTTTGTTATGTTAAAATCTACATAGAATTAAGTGTATTTATTCTGCTCATTTCACATTATTCAAAATGAATGGATTTTGGAAGCAGATTGTATCTGCTTCTCCTTTTCATTTTAGGAACTGTATTACATGAATACGTGATTCTGGTTGCCTTGATTAAATAATATCTCCCATTAACATGTGTCTATATATGTCATAGTGGCATGTACCCAATCAAAATCAACTTAGTGAAAAATATATTAAAAGTAATCATTGTGTATCATCACACAGTAACAGTTTTCCATAAAATAAACTGAGTCATCTTTCAAGTATTATTGTTATTTAAAACACAGAGAAATCAAAATGAACTAAAATAATTCAGCAGAATAATGGCCCTGTGTGCCTTAAAGAATCAATCAAGCATGAGGCTTTAGCATGTCTCATTAAATGACGTTTTATCATTTAGTTATTATAAGAAGTTATGATCACTATTTATTAAAATAGTTTTTCAGTAAAATAAACTAGAATATCAGATTTTTGTCAGTACATAAATTAATTATGAGCCAAACTTTTGGTAATGCAGGATGTATACTGTTCAAGAGAGAACATGAAAGCTGAACACAAATTTGATAATTAGAGATTTCTCACCTAGACAAAAATGTGTTAATGAGCTAAATTTTAACCCCTGTCATAGGTCTGTTTCACACAGCGTATTCAGTAATGGCCCAGAAGGCTGCTTGCTCTTTTCCTTTGTTAGGTTTTAATTTGCCGTCTTTTCTCCCTTTGATGTATAGTTGTGTAAAAAAACTGTTTGAAGTGTCTTAGTGAGAAAAATATCTCCCCCGGTGACAGCTTGTACAAAGTATAAAGTTGGCTTAAAAGCCCATTATAGTG
The DNA here is from genome assembly GCF_019279795.1 of Protopterus annectens. Taxonomy (NCBI): domain Eukaryota; kingdom Metazoa; phylum Chordata; order Ceratodontiformes; family Protopteridae; genus Protopterus; species Protopterus annectens. The sequence goes on along the minus strand of NC_056728.1, from coordinate 1,040,201,424 downwards.
CTAGTGTGTGTGTGGGGCAGGACCAATTGGGTCCCTTCCACAGTTTTTAAAGTTAGCTAGAGAATGTGAAACCTTCAGATTGGGTTTAAACTGCTGCTTGGACTCAGTTTCTGAATCTAAAAAGAGCGGTATAAATTGTTATATTAAAACAGAAGTACCTGTTGCAAGCACACATCAGTACTAATTAAGAGGTTTCAAAACAGTAAACAATCACACTGGATTATTGTTTATAACACTCAGTTTCATTCCCTGTTATTCTTTTACCTGTTTGTGTGTCGACTTGCATGTGCACACGCGTCTATCTCTAGGCAACAAGTGTACTCTGCAAAGCCCAGCCCAACTCTGAAACTTTGCGCAGTATAATTATTGTTAAATTTTCTTCCTTGCGTAATGTCTCTTCAGTTAAGAAATACTTTGCATGTGTGTATTTAATTATCCAATGACCAAGAGTGGCACTTAGATATAAAGGTGTGATTGTTTGTCGATAAGCAATTCTACATTCTATATTTTGTCAAAGATACCATTGTATCATTGGTCACAATTAAAACATTGTGCTTTCAGAAATATCACAGCAACAACATAACATTGCATATTCAGAGATACCATACAACCATCAGTAACAAATAAAATAAGCTGTTTTTTAGAGATATATTTATAGTTATAACAGCATTAGTTTATATAAAGTAATAACATGGCATTTCAGTTAGGTATAATTCTTTGAATCACAAATCATTAAAAAGAATTTCTTGAAAACACATTTAATTGAAAACAAATTTAGCTGAATCACAATTCATAGAAAACATCTGACAGAACAAAAGTGTATTACTTTTTTAGAGTGACAACTTTCCTGCAACTTCCCATGTCATAGGCAACACTAAAATATATTATCTCCATGGTTGCGCAGCCATGGATAAGAGAGAACTGACCACAGTGAATCAATTATTGGCACACAATGAAGCAGTGACTAGATATAACACCAATCACCTTTTGGCAACTGGCCAGAGAAGCATTTACATACATTTTTACATAGCTCTTTTTGTCTATTACACAAATTTTACAGTTTTCTGTGAACTGCAACTGTAGGAAATTATTTATCAATGAAATGAGTATACAGCTACACTTTTTTTCAATGATTTAAGATTCAGATGGCATTCAAGCAAAGGCATGAATCCAACAGACGTTATGTAGAGAGACTCAGAGGTGATACATCCTGGCTGCTGTCAGAAACATGCCGCTGAACGTGTGTGTATTTCTTTAGAGCTTCAAATTACACATAATCTTGCAAGAGATATTTTTCTTGTTCTTGCTTGAAAAGATAGTGCTATTCGATGATGAAGAGAGATCATAACCAATAGTAACTTTTTATCATAACCATTCATAAAAAAAAAGAAAATAGATGTGATTTCATAAAATGTATTAGCATGCATTTCACTGTTTGTTTGGGATAAGCACTGCATGCATGCTTTCTCACTGTTTGTGAATATGTGTGTGTTTGCATGTGCACAAATGGGTATGCATGTATACCTCTGTCTGATATAATGACCTGTTGACCCATAGTGTGTCAAATCATAGCTGAGTTGAGTAAACTGGCCAAAGTTATGATTTATGAAAGGCTCAGACTTGCTTTTGAAGGATTGTCTGACCTAACTCTGTTCTTTCACTAAAAAAGAGAAATGATGGTACCAAACTAGACCAAAAGGTTTCAGCTGCCTGATTGTTACATGCTGATGATACCTGCTGTGTTTCATCCTCTAAACCATGGTAAATGAATGAGCTAAATAGTTTATTGCAAACATTCTAGAAAAACAACCAGTTGTCTCCCACATTCTGTCAGAGAAGCTGTTACTGATCTAGGACAGAACTGAATCATATCCCTGCAAAGAACTACTGTGTCTATACCACAGACATGAGGATTTTGCATATGAATATGCAAAGCAGCATATATTTACAGAGGTTGTCCTATTGGACAGACAATTGTGACAGAAGTGCTTCACTGATACCTATACAAAATGTGGCCGTGGTTACAGCCATACCTTTCAGCTGTCCAGAATTTCACAGAATGTCCAGATTTCTTCATCTTATTTTTGGTCTGTTTGACATAGAATTTGTAGTTTTATAGCAATTTTTTGAAGATTGAAGTCACTAAATGATGGCAGACATTTAGGTTTCCGACTTCATTCCCCTTCAAACCTGTTCTTCTATCAATTTTAAAATGTATTACCAAAGAAGGCTCAGTAAATAAAGACAAACAGGCAATAAAAAAAAAAACACGAGCAAGCTCTAGTCACCAAGAAGAATGTAAAAGTTTAATAGGTGTTCTATTCTATCAACTTTCTAAGTATTTTTGGGCCTTTGTCTTCCCATAATTTTTTGGCTTTGTCCAGAATTCTTGTTTTAAGAAGTTGTGAGGTATGGTTACAGCTAAGCTGCAGTAATACACCCAAGTATTAATAAAAATACATTAACTCTTACTTACCCCTGTGCCATGAAAGCTGCTCCCATTATCCTCTAGCACAGGAGGGCATTCTCCAGTATTTCCCCCTGAGGTGAAAAACAAGAGTAATAAATATACCACACATTAATTAACTGTCCAATAAAGGCCCATCTACCCATAAGGGAAATAATAGGACATTGCTCAGCTCTGCATACTTACAATAAATCTCAGGGTCCCTCTCTCTCTCTCTCTCTCTCTCTCTGACCTTTTCTTCCCACTTGCTCAGAAGGTCAGTATGGTTCTTCCTCAGGTCACTGAAGTGGTGCTGGCCTGCTCACCAGAGTGAGGTATGACAGTGGCAGCAGCCGCCACCCTGGCAAGCCTGTGCCAGACATTCACTTTATACTGGGGTCCTCATAACAGTTGCCAGATGGATGGTCCTGGTGGTCCCTTTAAAGAAAGTGAAGAAAGAACTTGCTTTCTTTAGGTCATCACCTAGGATCTGTGCTGCCATCAGTGCCCTGGGAAGCTGTGGTTATTCACTGGGTCACAATTTCACAAACTATTGTTGCCCTCTTGTAGTCATACATGTTGAGGTTGTTGACACTTGATGTACACATTCAGGCCACTATGTAGTGATGCCAGTCTTGGTCCCACCATTACTCAGTGCAAAATGCATGGCGTGGTATGGCGTGGCATGGCATAATGGTGTTAGGGTGCGACCATAGCATGGAAATATTATGCAAGGATCACACCATCTACATTTGTTAATTACTTTGCCCTTTACTGCCACTGTAGATCATACTATTGCAAAATATTCCCCCATGTTCCCAGTGGGGTCATTGATCCATGCACACATGCTCACTGTAGCTCACAGGTGTTCATGCAAGTTCATGAAGTGACCTAGCCTCCTCAAGAGACATGGATTAATTGTACAGTGAGTTAAATGTGCAGTTCAGGAACATTCATTCGAATGAGGTTCATTAGCATAAAGGTCATGTTAGAAGCTTTGAAACTTCTTTCAAGCAGCTGCACAAAATGCATATGTAGCTGCAAAAGTATAAATCATGTGTAACCTTATAACTTGTCATATTGCTATTTCTTTGTAATTGCAGGTTGTCATGTCCAATGGTGGAAAATACCACAAAGGTAAATTCTCCCATGCAGAGAATGAAATCCTGTTAGGAGCCCTCCATGAGCATGGTCAGCAGATGCTTCATAATGGCAGATCTGACTGGGCCTTACATTCATGTCTCTGGTGGGACATTATAGATGACATCAATATTGTTGATGGCCATAAGTGGGTCTATGATCAAGTTCAAAGAAGGGCCCTTGACATGATTCCTGCAGTTTGCACTAAGGTAGTTCATCTGGCACAGCAGCAGTGAGCCATGGGAGAGGGTCCTCCAACAGAACCACCTAAGACAGACACAGAGAAATTCCTAGCATGTCTGTATGGGTATTCAGTCAGTTCTGACATACATAGTGAAGTGGTAGACATTGGTGCTTTGTTGCCCATGGCACCAATATCTGCCAGTGGTGTCCCAGGTGGGTGTGCCTTAATATAAGTTACTATCTGTGTTACTTGTGAAATGGAAGGTAATAGAAGATACAAACATGAATTTTTGTTTTACAGAGATATTAGAGGTGCAGGTCGAAAGGCTGTCTGCCTGAGGTTTGTTAAGCATTACTTTTCTCCAGCACTCTGAAATTTACTGAGGTTTGTTAAACATTGCTTTTCTCCAGCACTCTGTTATTTACTGAGGTTTGTTAAACATTACTTTTCTCCAGCGCTCTGTTATTTAGTAGTTTCACTGAGGTATGGTTGTTGGGGAAGGATTTGTCCTTAGCATGGGTGATTTTTTGGTGTTTTCACAAATGCTGTGTTAACAGGGAATTATCTGGCTCCAGTGGTGATCATGATGTTAGCCAAATCCGAACACATTTGGGAGTCAAAGTGTCTGTGGTAGACTCGAGCAATGTGATGTCCCCACATTTTTCAACTAAGTACACCATTAAACCATGATATCTGTTTAAACCTATAACACCGAAAAACACAGGGTGGGTTCATAAATATTGTTAAAATAACAAGAAAATATCTAAATATCCTGAAATAAAGACAAAAAATTTACTTTTAAATAAACAAAGCTCAAAATTGATAATAAAAAAAAATACTTCACTTGAATGACAAATGGTACATAGTACACTTTATCAGTGTTATATTATCAATCAACAGGCATTATAAGGAAAGTTAGCTTTATTAATCAATAGAGCTTCGAAAATGCCTTAGCAAAAGTGGACAGTTGAAAAAAGAATAAAATCAATGCAAATTTTATAACAGTTGTAAATGTAAACTAACACACAACGTTATATTTAAGCAGTAATGTGCTTTGTAACAGTAGAGGTTCTATCAAAACAACTATGACTAGCAGTAGTTCCTTAACAATTTATTTTTAAATATGCATCGAAAATACAAAGTTTATGCCAGTGACTTACTATCATTACAAATTTCTTTCTTTTTCTTTATATCAAGAAGTATGCAAACAATCAAAATCATTACTGTTGGTTTAAGAGCCAAATAACTGCAATGATTAATTACTGCAAATTTAAATGTTAGAAAGGTAAATGAGATTATCAGTTACTTACACAAGTGAGTGTTAATGTGTAATTAATGCCTGCCCAGGGGTGTTATGAGGCCCAATGCCACAGGCATTATTGCTCTTAGAGAATGGGATCTCTGTAAAATCGTTGTGTTTTACTAACTTATTTTTTATTACTATATATTTTTAATATATATTTGATGTAAAATAGTTCCTCCACCTACTGTTTCAAACTAGCTGTAGCATGTGTTAATGGTGTTGGAGGAAGCATTTTACATCGAAAGTATAACACTTAAAAAATAACCAGATATTTACTTTATCTTTTGGTCCCTTACCCCTAAATTGTTTGGTTTATTGTCAGTCATTGGAGAATGAAGTTACTAAATACTGATGTACATTTGAGTTTTAGACTTTCATTTCCATCTGAAAATTCATGCTAATACAAATCCTTTACTTAAGTAACTTTGTAATTATATAATAGCAATAATTGAAATCTGTTTCTATTTTCGAGCCATTGCACCCCTTTATTTTAGGCTTTATCCAGATTTCTTCAGCTTAAAGGTGCAGAGGTATGCAGCCCTCTTTAGTGCTGCTGCTGTCAATAGTCATCTCACTCGCTCTCTCTCTCTCTCACAAACACACCTCTGCTTCAGAAAATGCATGCTAATGGAAACCCTGTTATTCTAGCAACATTTCAAGTTTATAAGGGCAGTATTTAAAATCTGTCCCTATTTTCCATCCTTTGTTCCCCTGTTTGTCTCTGTACAGATTTCTTGTGCTAAGAGGTTGAGAGGTATGATTGACACATATGGAAATCTTTTAACTGATGCTGCTGCCAACAGGATCGCTCATTCACTCTCAGTCTCACACATACAACACACACATACACACACACACACACACACACACACACACACACACACACACACACACATACACTTTTTTATTTTATTTTATTTTTTTTATTTTACACTTGCTAAACAGCTAAAGCACTGATTAGCAAGTGTAAAATAATGGTGGCCATTGCGTTTTTTCTGTCTGAGCTCTGCGGTAGCTTGATATGGTAGACTTGTTTTTAGCGGGCATTACTTGTACATTAATACCCTGCTGGAGAGTGTTCGTTCTCCAATCAGGGTGCTGAAGTACACATCTCCCATTTTCTAAATACTGCGTAAAGCTAATGAAGGGATAACTTTTAACTTTAAGATTACTATGAACACAAATTGATTGCCCCTATAATGTAGAAAGTCACATTTTACACCAAATAAATTAGTGGTGTGGCAATTAATTTGAATGTTTTAAAATTTGCAAATGAATTTTAAAATGTAACAGCTTTTTGCACAGCAGAGGATTGCTGAGTTAAACTAAAATTAATTAGCATAATCTTAGACCTGGTTTCCTATAACCCTGTCTATCCTTTTACAGCATGCAAATTGATTTTTCATTGCTGCTCACAAGCAGACTTTTGAATTCATGGCAGGCAGATAAGCAGGAATGCTTCGATGTCTTGATACTGTCAGCTTCCCTTTAGTGCTGACTCAATAAAAGCATGATTTTACATGAATATATCTCTCATCCGTCCCTGATTTTTCAGGACATCCCTGATTTTCACTCAAAAGTTTGTCTCTATCCTTTCTGATCGCTCATAAAATTTGTGATTTGGGAAGAAACATTGGTGCATTACACAAGAAATAATGACAATAGTTAAGAGTTACAGACTTCATTACTGTAGAAAATGCATTTTATTTGACATTCTCTTATTATGACATATTAGCAATATTTTAAACAGTGACTCTAATTTTCCTTGATTGTTTCTGGATGTGTCCCTGATTTTGGAGGTAAGAGGCTGAGAGCTATGCAGTGAAATCAGGCTATCAGGACGTGCCAGTTCTAGGCAGCTTCTGCAGAAACTATAAGCCTAGGAGACACATTTTTGTCTGCAACCATTTTCTATTTGTGTTGTTCCCAGTTTGAGTCCAGAAATGTCACTTAGACCAAGCTGACTTTTAAACAATGGCAGCCAGTAAGAAAGCAAGAATGGCTGTCTTGGTTCACTTAAAACCCTGGCTCAGTAAAGGCCTGAATGGTTTATAAACTGCATACTGACACTAAGCAAATATAGGCTGCCAATACCTGAGACAGTGATAAACAGCTTTTGCAGAAATAAAACCACAACAGATGGCTTTTCATCTGCAGCAGTTTCAGATTACTTCATTTGGAGAGTTTCAGTTCAGTGTCTCTAAAACAATTCTGAGGTAATTTTCAAAGATGCAAGAATTATTAAAATTGATGGAACATTCAGTCAAAGTAAATAATGTAATTGATTCAAAAGAAAATATTAGCATGATGACACCAGGTATATGGAAGAGGCATTAATTGACTGAGTTTAAAAGAATATATACATATAATAGGGAGTGTGGGTATGCAGTCCCACATGTGTGTGTGTATGTGTGTG
>NC_056728.1:1040153935-1040191435 GCF_019279795.1 Protopterus annectens | reverse complement strand
ATTTTGGGCTAATTTCTATCTCTTTCATTTCCCTGCTGTAAAAAACGCGTTTGCACGATTTTGCATGTCCGGGCAGCACCGGTTAGCTAGGACTAAATTTATTCCAGCTCCACAAAGTCTCCTCTTCAGTTTTTTCCTTAAAAGTAGTCTAACTCTCAACCTAAGCACTTAAAAAGCATCCTACAGTCCAGCACTTGCTCAGATCTAATAGCAAGCACTAATATACCCCGACACTTGATTGCCCAGCAGGGCAAGGCTCATTATTCACTCCTCACCAACCAAGTGACTAAGCAGCTCACCCTACTATTCAGACATGACCAAAGGGCAATTTTAGGTATACTCTCCAATCCAGCTGGTGAACCTGGGTATCCCGAGGCAATGTTCAACTGCCTCATGTACACAGACAACCCTCTCCTCCTACCACAAAACAATAACATATGCAAGAAATTATATAACTAAATTGGAGGCTAAGACCTCTTCACCCAAGACTGGAACAAGCAGTCATTAGGCGAAGGTTAACACATGCACCACACATCCAACCTCACATAGACATACTAAACCAGCACTGGCAAAAAATACACATAAATACATGAAATCATACTCAGAGGCTCTAAACAAAAACCTGCAAAAGCATCACAGACCTCCAAAGCAGACACCCAAAAAACCTGCACCTCCCGTCACAAACCAGACAACACATAAAATGCAAAATCAGTGTGCCGCACAATCACAGCCCTTAAGGCGAAATAACATACCTAACACACTAGTAATAGGTGACTCTATAGTCAGGCACACTGACGTCCCACTCACTAGGCTGGACATGGAGAAGGTTACTGTTAGCTGCCTGTCGGGAGACAGAACCTGCCACATAACACAAGCACTCAGGTCACTCCAGAACAAGTACAAATATGACTCTGTTATTGTTCATGTTGGTGTGAATGACCTGATATGTACATCCCTGGACTACATGAAAAGAGACATGGAAGAGCTCTCTGATCATGTAGCCCAGGCGGGTATGACCCTGACCCTGAGTAGCATCCTGCCCTCACCAAGAATGATACCGCAGTATAAAGAAAAAAATGATCAATTTCAACAACTGGCTAAGCTTCTGGTGTCATTCAAAGGGGATCCAGTGTCTGTCAGCCTGAGTATGACCCTGACCCTGAGTAGCATCCTGCCCTCACCAAGAATGATACCGCAGTATAAAGAATAAAATGATCAATTTCAACAACTGGCTAAGCTTCTGGTGTCATTCAAAGGGGATCCAATGTCTGTCAGCCTGGGATGACATGCTCGACAGGCCTCGTTGCTTCGCAAGAGATGGCTTGCACCTGTCATGCCTAGGCTTTCGAATACTGGCCAAGGCTCTTGCTGCCCCCATAGTGCCTTTTTTAGGCAAGGCTCAAAAGTCAAATCCACCTCCGTAAACAGCACAAATAAAAAAATGAGGGTTATGCTACTCAACGCCAGGAGTTTAAATCTCAAAATGCATGTGCTCGAAGCACTCCTCAGTATGGAGAACGTCGACATCTGTGCAGTAACTGAAACCTGGTTCAAGGCTCCACAGAGCACCCCAGCACTACCGGGCTACGACTCATACCACACATTTCCGCCACAGAACATGGACCGAAACACAAAAGGAGGGGGTGTATCCATATTCATCAAGGATACCTACACCTCCAGGTTAGTGGCGCAGCATGATACCTCCAAGATCAACCATGTGCAACTAACATCAGGCAAATCTGCAATGCAAATTGTGGCCTGCTACAGATCACCCTCCATGACCCAGGACCACCACTCCGCCTTTCTGTAGACACTGGAAAACATGAAGGTCCTACCAAACACCCTGATATTGGGTGATTTCAATTACCCTACCGTTAACTGGGAAAACTACTCAAGTACAAACTCCCAGGTCCAACGCTTCCTGGAATTTATCAACTCAAATGCCCTGGATCAGCTGGTAAACTCCCCTAACAGAGGTGAAAACATATTGGACCTGGTCATCACCAACATGGGCGACAGGTGTTCCACACCAGAGGTCAACCCATCACTGGTTAGATCAGATCATAAACTAATCACTCTGGATGTCCACATCCCACCACCACCCCAACTAAGGAAACCACAGTAAAAAACTTTTCTAAAGCAAACTTCACCTTACTTAAGACAGCGGTGGTAAGTTTCACACCCCCACGCTAAAGGATAATGCTGCCCAAGATGCAGAAACCTTTACAAATGCACTCTATGAGCACCTACAAGGATGCATGGATCATGCCATCCCTAGCAAAACCAAGACTCACTTCCCTAAGAGAAGGAAACCAGTCTGGTGGACCCTTGCCATAAATAGGGTATACAATAGAAGGAGAAAACTAGTTCAGGAAAAAAGCAAATCCCAAGAAGGAAAGACATCCCTGATCAGTATCAGTAAGAAACTAAGGTCCCTCATCAAATCCTCCAAGGCTAACTTTGAAAGAAAAATAGCCAAGGATTCAAAAGATAACCACAAAGCCTTCTTTAGCTATGTCAAGAATCTAAGTGGCAACTCACAGATATGCTCTGAGCTAGTGCAAAATAGCACAAAATATACTGAACCCACTGATATTGCCAACATCCTGACAGATAGATTCAGTGCAAATTTCACCCCCTCTTACCCCCCAAAAGGGCCCACAGCAATACCGGAAAAGTGTAGTGTCCTGGAAATCACAGACGCACAGGTGAAAACAGCCATTTCAAAAGTCAAAAGCACAGCATCAATGGGGCCAGATGGTGTCCCAGGCTGCGTCTTGCACAAACTACAGAATGAACTAACCCCCCACCTAAACACACTGTTCAACCTCAGCCTCTCCACAGGCTATGTGCCCATAGAATGGCAAACAGCAATGGTTATTCCGCTCCACAAAGGAGGGGCCACAACTGACCCTGGTAACTATTGCCACATAAGCCTGACTAGCCTGGTCTGCAAGGCTATGGAGCGCATCATCATGGAACTCATTAACAAAGACATTGGGAACCTCCAAACACTTGACTCGACCCAGTTCGGCTTTGTTAAGGGCAGATCATGCCTACTAAACCTGGTTGACTTCTTCGAGACAGTCACCAAGGCCATAGATGAGGGGAAGGTAGTTCACACAGCCTACCTTGACCTCGCCAAGGCTTTTGACACCATTCTCCACTCGGGAATTATAGAAAAACTCACCAGCCTGAACATAAACCCCTATGTCACAAGATGGGTTGCCAACTGGCTTACAGACAGAACTCACACGGTAAGAATAGCGGGCTCCAGGTCCAATTCTAAACCAGTCACAAGTGGTGTCCTACAAGGCTCGGTCCTGGGACCCGTACTGTTTGGCATATACTTCTCAGAAGTCCAGACAAACACAGGAGGACTATGGCTAACCAAGTTCGCCGATGACTGCAAACTGGGAGCCATAATTGACTCACCGGCTGACACAGACATTCTCCAAAAGGGCCTTACTGAGACGGATACCTGGTGTCAAAGTCATGGTCTCAAACTAAATGCCAAAAAATGCATAGTCATCCCATTTGGGGAAAAGAAAACACCCATGAATTACCACATAGGTGGCAGCCCCCTTAATACAGAAGAGGTAATAAGAGATCTGGGGACCCAGGTAGATAGTAATCTCTCCTTTGACAATCATATTGCCAAAGTAGTTAGGAAATCCTTCTATGTAACCCATCTAATTACTAAAGGGTTCCCATCTAGAAATAAAGAGGTTATAGTGCCCTTCTACTCATCACTCATCAGACCCATCATAGAGTACAATGCCCCATTTGGGATGTACCTCACAAGACACTTCCAACAGCTGGAAAGACCACAAAAGTACCTCTCACCATGAGGATTACTGGTCTCAAACATATGTCCTATGCAGCCCGACTGAAAAAACTCCAGCTGTACTCAGTGGCATATCGCTTACTCAGAGGTGATCTCTACCTGACTTATAAAGCCATGTTCAACTCAGAATTGATGGACATGGTCCACCTAAAGAAATCCAAGTCACTGCAAGCCACTCGCTCTAGTGAGCTAAACCTCGCCACAACAATAAATTGAACATGTTGGAGGGATAGATTCCTGTCATAGAGACTCTCCATACTTTGGAACAAAATTCCTAACTACATTAAGCAGAGCCCCCCACTAACACTCTTCAAGAGAAACCTTGACGAGTGGATGGGTAACAGAAAATACACACCCGGGATCACTTCATTGGCTCTTCTTGACAGAGGCTCAGTTAGTTAATCAATGGGGCGGCGAAAGCTGACACACTCTGGCTAGGCTTATAAATGCCCTCGGGCAGATAGCCTAGTGCCTACCTATGAACCTATATATATATATATATATATATATATATATATATATATATATATATATATGTATGTATGTATGTATATATGTATACATATATACAAAATTAGCAGGGGATGTGGGAGCACATTTTTAATATTTGTTGCTTTTAATTATTTTAGATTCAAATTCAATTATTGTTCTTTTGATGGTCGGAGTTTTGAATGTTTGATGTCTGATGATACACTTGCATATCTATATATGTAGATATACACTTGTATATCTGTGTGTGTGTGTGTATGTGTGTGTGTGTGTGTGTGTGTGTGTGTGTGTGTGTGTGTGTGTGTGTGTGTGTGTGTGTGCGTGTGTGTGTGTGTGTGCTTTTATTTATTTTTATATAGCTGATCTGAAATGAAGATTAAACTACACATATTTTATCACTATCGAAACTGCATCATCATCATCATCATTATGCATTTATCATTGTTCTACCCACATCACCAAGTATTTATCATAACTTCACCAACATCACCAAGAATGTATAATCCCTCACATAAACAAGCATCTATCATAACTCCACCAACATCACCAAGGATTTATCATCCCTCACATCACCAAGCATTTATCATAACTCCACCAACATCACCAAGAATTTATCACCCCTCACATCACTAAGCATTTACCATAACTCCACCATCACCAAGAATTTATCACCCCTCACTTCACCAAGGATTTGTGAAAATTGTTCAAACAGTACCTAGATTTATCAACACTTCACTCACATCACAAAGGATTTATCACCTCACTACCCACATCACCAAGGGTTTATCAGCCCTGTACAAATGTAATCAAGGATTTATCAGTTTTTCACAATCATTACAAAGGATTTATTCCCACTTCACCCCCATCATCAAAGATTTACTGTATCACTTCTGCACAAACATCACCAAGGATTGATCATGACTCTGCCCACATCAATTATCACCGTAACTCACTCTCATTCATATGAAAGGTAGACAGACAGTAATACAGCAGGTAGTGTTGTTACCTCAAAGCAAGAGCTTCTCTGGTTCAGTTTTTGGCACTAGTGCCTTCTGTGCAGAATTTTCATGTCCTCACTTTGTCCACATGATTTCTCTCTGAATGGTCCAGGTGCCTCCCACATTCCAAAGACATACAGTAGATGTACTGGACATTCTAAATTGGCCATTGGTATGAATGTGCATGCATATGTGTGGAATGGAAAAACAACCATGGCAAGGTTAATCTTTCAGTAGTATGAACATTGACTCTAGATAATTGTCACTGTTCAAGTGACACATGTACATCATGCAAAATAGGAAAAATAGGCTGTGGATGGATGGATGGATGGTTGGATGGATGGGTAGATGAGTTCATATGAAATGGAAAAAGAAGAAACTTCCTACAGTTCACATAGGAAATATGCATACCAATTTACCCAAATCAATTACACCCACCTAAAACAAACATTCAGAAATCAGATCTACACATATCAAAAAGAAAAGCATGTTGACTTAAAAGAACAATTAAAATCTGCAAATAGTCAGAAAATAGAATTATAATCAGATCAGACCAAAGAGAAAATCATTTAACGTAACTAAATGGATACAACTAAACTTGAAAACAAAGAGCTGCTAACCAATGCCTAACTGCTCTGTGGCAAAAAATTATACGTATTACCTGAAACAATAAAAAACATAGACAATTGCCTTGGAACCAAAGTCAGAAACCACCCATAAGGCAATGCATATTTAAAATGCTATATAACTTGTGTAGTGTGTAAATCTCTGCTCAGTGGACAACCAAGACAACTACCATATCTCTTTCAAATGAATGAATCTGAAACAGCATTCAAAACTAAATAAAATGTAGAGGTATGGATAAATGTGGATAAAATGGATGCGTGTGGTTATAATTGTGTAATACATGAAACTTCTTGTACAGTAAGATTATAACTCAGTTTGCAGCTTGTGGCTTTGCCATTTATCCCAAAACCAGCTCCCTGAGCCTACACCACAAGGTATTTGATTGTGACACACAAATACACGCATATACACACACGCGTGCATGCCTATATACATACATATATATATATATATATATATATATATATGGATCACCTTTAGATGCCCGAAATCGCATTTCACCGACACGGAATCCGACGGGTCGAAAACACCGACAACGCAGATGACCGACAAGGTGAGAACCCGACGGACTCGGTAAGTGTGCGATAGAGTGAGGGATTTAGTGTTAGGGAGCGGACAGGTAAGTGTGCGATAGTGAGGGACTGTGGGTTTAGGGGTGGGTTAAGTGAGTTAGGGTTAGGTGCAGGTAGGGTGTGTGCGATAGTGACGGACTGTGGGTTTAGGGTGGGTTAAGTGAGTTAGGGTTAGGGTTGGGTAAGTGTGTGGTTGTGTCGGACCTTAGGGTTAGGGTTTGGGTTACGGTTAGTGCATGTATGGTTGTGTGTATTGTCGGTATTTTGTGTTGTCGGTCTGTTGGTGTCGGTGATTTGTGTTTCGCATTGTATGCTTCGATTAACTGAAGGTGATCCATATATATATATATATATATATATATATATATATATATATATATATACACACACACATACACACACACACACACACACACACAGATAAAGAGAGATAAGATAAAATATATTGTGTTTTTCTGTCTTAGCTGAACTACATGGCATTTTACTGGAAATAAAATCCAAGACTACTTACTGTCTACAACTTTGAAAATTGAAGTGTGATTAACACATAAAACCACTAACTTTCAAAACTTACTTTTACATACTGAAAGTGACAGAGACAGAGAGAGAGAGGGAGAGAAAGGGGCAAAGTGTGAAATGACGACCTCAGAGAATCAGAAATTCCTGATACAACAATTTTGGACTCAGTATGTATCTCCCCCTACAAGAACTTAAATTATCAGTGTTATGGAGTATCAAAAATAAAAAAAATCAGACTAGACGTATGTTGATTCTCACCATCCTACCTGTGACATCCACTGTTTTCACCACTTTACACTTCTTATAACATTGTCAAATGTTTAGCACCACTTCACCTGTGTCATTAATAGCCATGCCTCAGCCGCAGTCACAATAACGGGAAAATCCAACTCTGCATACTATATTAAAACACACACATATTTGACAAAGAAAAAATAATAGTATATCTTTTATCTTTTTATTTTAAGCTGCAAACTGAGTTATAATCTTACTGTACAAGATGTTAATAGACTTCTGTTTTAATCATTTTTAACTATTGTAATCTTTTTTTGTAATTTACTAATGCTTGGAGCTTATCTCCCTGGGCCTCTACTGAAAATGGACTTGTATCCAGCTAGACTAGCCCAGCCAACAAATGTAAAATAAAAATAAAATAAAAAAAATATCAGAAAATTGCAACATATATATTAAAAATGACCTCATAGCAATAGTAGAAAACCACCCATGAGACATACTCATCATAAAAAGCTATATAATATATATAAAGCCCCAAGCAGTAGACCGACTGTGCAATTAACATATCTTATTGAAATGTGCCATAGCTGCAGCGAGATCATCTGTTATCATGTGCAGTTCTCTAGACTGGCACTAAAAACAAGGTCTTCTGTTACTTTTAGACTTTCAGTAACTCTAACAAGCTCTATGCTACAACTCAGTTCCTAAACCTACAGGCTTCCAGTAACTCTAACTAGCTCTATGCTACAACTAATTTCCTAAACCTAAAGTACTTTCTGGTTTATGCCTCATACACCAGACCCTCCTATTTCATATATATTGTACAAAAAGAGTAACCTGATGTGAATATCAGGGGTAACTGTGCTTCTTCTTCTTCTTCTGTATCTCTTTCTACTGTCATTACTTTTTCATGTTTTTATCACATAAGACGTGTAGCTGCTTTATGATTTCAATGTAATATTTCTGGGTAATTGAAGAGAATGATTACGATTTTGTAATATCAGAGTAAAACTAGAGAGAGAGATCAATCTCTGAATCAGAAAGGATTACCAGGATACAGAAAACTTCTGAGTGAAAGCTTTTGTGTCACAATAAGCCTTTCTGAATCCTGCTAAATAGTGTTGCATGGTCTAATCCTAAAAAGTAACTTTTTTATGAACTGGATTTTACAGAGCAAGATAAAAGAGGAGGAAACTGGAAAATATGCTTGATTTTAACAAATGTGCATGATAGTTGTCATGAATTTCTCACCACCCCTGGGACTGAATGAGCACTTAACTTTCTAGAGTACCCTTAAGCCAAAAAAACTAAGTCACTGACATTGTCCTTCTCCATCAAGTAGTTTGTCAACAAATAATGCGGTTACTAAATAAATCTAATTTTTATAACTATTAAAATCAAGCAACTATATTTTAAAGGAGAGGTGATTATTATTTGGTATAACTTTAAATACATTTGAGCCGTACAGTAATTTTACTTTTTTATTTTACTTTTATTCTCTGAGCTGGCAGTGTCTGAAACAATGGGTGGGACGAAGTTCATTTCTACAGACATGGCCCTTGTGACAATTAAATACATCACAAATGTCAAGATGAAAGGAATGGATGAGATCTGACCAGAAATACTGAAGTAACTAGTTATTGAATGGGTGTAACAGGTAAAGCACCTTTCCAATGTTGCATGGAAGGTGAGGGCAATATCTCTGGAATGGTAAACTGGGGCTGTTCTCCCCATTTTTCCAAAATGCAAGAAAAGCATGGTCTGTATTATGTAAAGCTCATTGAATCTGATGCATTACACTGATATCAGAGCAAAATTTGCAAATAGCATTGTAATATGTTAATATACAGCAAGAAACTCAGAATACCTCAGAGCACAACTGAGTACCACAGTTGCAGCAGTGCACTATAGTAATGTGCAAGCAATCCGTAAGTATAAGAAATAGTTGTCCAATAACATTGTTTATCGCCAAACAAATGGAAAGATATCAGAAAGCAAGAATCCCGATAGTTGTTTAGAAAGAACAAAATCTGTAAAGTAAATTTACGGACAACTATGGAATGTTACTAACTCTCTAGTGATAATCCAAAAAAGCACACACACATTAAAAATGCAAAGTATTCCAAACTAATCAGCATTCAAATTGTAACAGAAATTTGCAGGAGTATTCACAGAAACATACTCGACAATCACAAATATGTCTGTATGCCATCCACTAGCTTATAATATGTGCACCAAAGTTGCAAGGCTATTTGTAATATATATATATTCACATCACTCATTACATTAAAATCAGATAAAACTATGGATATCTACATATACATGTATCATAAAAAATTCTGAGAAATCTGTAAAATTCATAATACAAGAAAAAAAGTGAAGGGTATTCACGGCCACTTCAGCATAGCTAACAGTTGCTAACACTGGGTTCAGGACTTCTGTGGGGAACTCAAGTAATGCACTCTCCCAAGGAAAGCAGGATATAGAAGACAAAATATGGGGTATGGGTGAAGAAGAGGGACAAACAAGAGGAATTTTAGAGTAGGAAAATCTGAGAGAAAGTCAGAGGGGATGGGCAATATATATATATATATTTTTTTGGTGGGATTAGACCCCATTTTTTTATTTTTTTAAAGAATGGAAGAAAAGCTTAACATAGAGAGGGAGTAGGTGAAGGTGAGGATGCAGGTATACTCATAGATCAACTAGCTCAATGCATGATAGGCAAAGGTTGGAAAAACACAGTATGCACAGAGGAGTTACACAGGCAGCACAATGCACTACACAGGCAATGGAAAGTTGTCAAACAGGGTGGGGATGCATACCAGCCATGGTGAAAAGCAGAAAACAAATCCACCTATGCACTATGGCATTAGCACATGTTGTATAATGTGTGATAGTCATACCTAGGTGTGTATGACCAATGGTACATGTGTGTTCCAGGGTAATAAAGTAGGATCACAGTATACATTTGATAAATATACATAATTCCAATTAGTCCATCAGCAGTGCAGGTGTTAGCCAAGCCACATCACAGATAAGCAAATGCAGATTAAGCAAAGGTACATATCTCCAGAGGTCAGAGTCAAACCTATGACCATGCATGTGAAAGGCAAACCACCAAGCATAATGCCAAACTAGACATACTGCAGAAGATCTGCCAAGGCTGCTACATAGAAAATTTGGTGTGCACAACCAAATGTATATATGTTACATGCATATGCCATCTCAAAGCCAACACACAGGTGTATGTATGTGTATCAGTGGCATAAATGGAGTATATATTAAATCAAGGTCAAAACACATACATACACCAATGACATGTAATATGTTAAAAAATCTGACAGGACATAATAATGAATATAGCAGGTTGTGCACATGGATGTGAAACTACACTGGGTAACAGACAAGTAGAATGAGAATAAGAATGTATTGCAAGCATTAGCCAGCAGCTTGTGTGCACATGTCCCACATTGTAAAATGCCCATACATTTGACACATGTTCACTGTCTCAGATTAATAACTGGCAATGGACAGTAGTTTTTACAAATGCAAACATACCTGCAATAAACACTAGGGACATATTAAAGTGGTAGGGAGGTGGACAACCTGGGACTACATCATGAGAAAACAGGACACAGTAAGTTGACACAATGCTATTGCACACGTAAAGCACACAGGTTCCTGTAGAAGACACAAAAACATCCATTTAAACAAATGGAAAATGTATGTCAAATGGAAAGATGGACTGCTGATGTCCACAAAACTGGACATGTATAAAACACACATACACACTCACATCAACATGCATAGGTAAGTAAGTTAAAAATTTCTATCACATACATATAGACCGTTGTGCAAATGATGGATAAAGAAATGTATGTGTATGTCAACTACACTGCTGTTTACAGAGCACAGGACACCTGAGTGAGCATCATTACAGCACATTTGTAGAACATCACTGAGTGCTCACTGGCCAAAGCTACATATCTGTGTCAGTATGTAACTGATTATATGCACACATATGTACAATCATTTTGTATACAACTATTTATGAAGGGTGTATATCAATGTCACTACATCACGAGTATGGAAATGGTACATACAACAAACACCTTGCAATGTACTGTGAAAGGCTGTGTAATCTGTAACATTGTGTACAGATTAATGTTGCCTTGCTTTGATTCAGTCTGATAAGGAGGGCTGCAGATGCACAGGCTATAACTGTATATGATCCCACATGGCATCAGTATTGCCAAACCATGACACAACATCACATCATGAGACTGGGGCATCATGACAACTGTCATCCAATACCATGTGGAATGACATGTCTGTATGTTGCACATACCTAATATGGCAAAACAGACATCCAAGGCACATGACACTGTTAGTGTTAGCTATGGAGAACATATATTGTCGGTCAGTCATCCCAGTAAAAAACATGTTTTCAGGCTGCCTGTTGCAGCACTGTTGACAGGTTAACTGTCACAATGCATGGACAGTTGAATGTGTGTAGACAGTGCAATGTGTTAATCTGTCATGCGCACATTGAAACCATAGTAAATGTCACACAATAATAAAACATAAGCATTACAGATACATGATATGCATGCACAAGAGTGCATATACAATCCAATCAATTAAATGTCAATCACCATTTTGGCATCAGAACACAAGTGGAGGACACAGACAATACCTAACAACTGGAAGCACCAGACTGATGTGGATCATACTCACAAATAATTTCTCAAGCTATCATCCTGAATAAATCCCACATAACCAGTGTCAGTTCATCAAAGAAGGTCCCCATTATGTCCCTCACATGTGTTTGGAATACATTAGTAATGACCTCCTTGACATCCTCCTGTCATGGCCATGGGAACATTTCCTCCAGGGTGCATGCAGGGTGGCTCGAGTATGGGCAGATCCAAGTTCATCCTTGTTGTCGTCATCATCACCATCTTTTTTGGATGAGTTGGGAAGCAAGCTCACACAGACACATAGCCGTTTTCTGATCAGTGAATGCCCTTGGGTACCATGCTCTGTAAAGATTAATTGCAAACTACAACGGAAAAGAAAACAATCATGCAGAACAATCCCATGAAAATAGAGCACAACACAATACTGGTATAATGACGGTTTACACAGGGACTGAGATACAGCCATTATGGACAGAGTTACCCATGGCCCAATTTTTCACAATCATAAAAAGGATATCTGTTTTCTTCCTTGGTCAATTCTATATGCTTAGACACACACACACACACACACACACACACACACACACACACACACACACACACACACACACACACACACACACACACACACACACACACATGTCATTAGCATTGTAAAAATGTAAAAATGGCCAACAAACATATTTTACTGTCTGCATTCAATGATGATTATGAGTGGACATAACATGCCATTGTATAAATGATGAAAAAGATATCGGAGACTATTTTGGACAATAGATGCAACAAATGACAACCTTCTGAGACAAGCAACATAATATTTGGCTGAGCATGTATCAATATAAGTACAACACTAGAAACAATGTAATATGTTCAATCAAAGCATCTGCAGACATAACAGAATGTAATATCTCTGTTAACAGTATTACATGTGTACAACTATATGCATTCTTTCCAAAACAATCATGAAACAGAAGGCTTACAAATCAAATATTTTGGAACATGATTGTTAATTATGACCTGCCACTATTAAATGGGTACCCGCGCAAGTGTCAATTAATCTAGGCTATAGCAGTTTTTTTATAAACACACACATGGTGTGTGATGAAGGTACCATAACAATGCTGAACTGAAGGCCATGCCACACAGTCTACAAACAGCTGTACTAACACTGTCACCACAGACACCTATTTACTCTGTGAAGAGGTAGGCTATGCACAACAGATCAAACATCAGAAAACACAGCCAAACATACAAGTGTGCCAAACCATGCATCATAAGCAATCATTCCTCTCAACTGTCCAGATTTTTGCCTCATATTTTTGGTCTATTCCCAATAAAAGTTGTGGTTTTCTGGCAAATCACTGGGGTGATCTGAGGATCAAAGTCAGTAAATAATGACATACATTTCAGTTTCAGACTTTAAATAATTCAGAAAATGTATGTCAACACAAACTCTGTTACTCTAGCAACATTCTAAGTTTATAAGAGCAATATTTAAAATCTGTCCCTATTTCTGGGCCGTTCTCCCCCAAATTTGTCAGGCTTTATCCAGATTTCTTGCCCTAAGAGATTGAGAGGTATGTAAACAATAATCACAGCACTTAAACTTGCATGTAAATTATTCACTTTATGTCATGTGTATCAGATACGTACACCAAACTGTTCTTTATGTTGTGGATGTATTACTAAAAACGTGTGCTGAGAAAACGGATCAAAATGCAAAATTCATCAAAACTATAAAATTTATACACAGTTGTAATGACAGCTACTATTTGCTGATTTCACTTCATGGGTATTTCTGCATTATAATCAATAAACATGTTTATTTGAAAATTAAAGACCTGAAAACAGTGGAATATGCATTTCAGTTCATAGAATGCATAAACTATTTAACACACCTCTCTCCCTCCACTGCTCTTCAAGCCTGTGCATCTGCTCAGTGCACATTGCTCTGTTTTGACTGTGGTCCTTGTCATCTGAAACAAAAAAAGAAAAGAAAAATTATTAGTTAAATAACAAGGATAAACATTTCACAACACATTTTATAGACTGGTATTCCAAAGAACCATACTTTAGCAGAATACTCAGTTGACATTGTAACATTCAGGTGTTAACAATTTTCTTCACAGATCAGACATGAGATTCAAACTTGGAGATGCAACCTACATCCATGCTCTAAAGTTAGAACTTATCTGCTTACCTAACATACCTTAACTTTAAAATCATGTTTTCCAGGTTAATGACATCATGCTGTGGGGGAATGGTGCACTAAAAATGATTTGGCTTAGGACTGCAAACTATGAACGTCCTGCTCATGTAGCTAATTTGTTTTCAAATTACATTCAAATCAGCACTGTGTTCAGAGAAATTAACAATAATTGAGATAATCCATTCCTCATACAGCGTGACAGTGTCTTGTAACATCAGCTTGTGTGAACAGAACCATAGGTGTTGCTGTACATTATGGACATGGAAAGGTATGCGTGAGGACCATTATTTTTTAAAATTGCACATCACTATTCAAAGATACACATCTTCCCTGTCCTTTATTGCAACTGTTAGGGGGCCCATGACAGTCCCCCAAAATTACAGTTTGAGTCCGTTGAACAATTGTCTTCAGTATTTTTATGAGAAAGCAGTGCTTCGCAGTATTTTAGACAGAATACAGTATTAACCTACTAAATTCCTCAGACATGTAACAGGATTTATCAAGATGTACTGGCACCACTGTTAAACAGATGATGTTAATGGAATGTTACAGATTACGGACATAACAGTAGTAATTCAACAAATAACTGAGTTATTCGCAACAACTCTCACATTATAAATTAATATCATTTAGTATAAAATGCTTTGCAAAAAGAATGCTATGGGTATATAACATCAGTATAATAGTTTAAGATATAGCCCCAGGATTCAATAAAATCCATGTAGGCTCCATGAAGAGCCTACATGGAATGTAGCCATGTAGACAGCCACAGTCCTCTTAGGCAGTGCGCAATACATATTAATTATGGTGCGGTGCTGAGGGAGAGCACAGTAACATGGATTTTGAATTCATGTAAGCAACATTGTAGAGACTGTGCAATACTTATGGACTGTCCACAAAACTTCTGGACAATTGGTAAGCACAGCACAAAATGTTTTGGCCCATTAACATGGACCGAGAGGTGATCAACAGATATTACTTGATGAAATTGCAGTTTTATTTTTTTTTTTTACATTTATGCACTTGTTTGCTCAGTGTGGCATGTTGTGCAGCTATGCTTAGCATTGCTCACATATACAGTAGACATCTGCTAGACATCTAAAAATAGAAACTGGATGTATTGAATTTTAATTAATTTTTTTAAATTTTTTCCCCATGTGCTTGTTTGTGCAATGCAGTACGCTGCTTAGCTATGCTTAGCTGCACTGATATATATAGCAGACATCTGCTAGACATCTAAAAATAGAAAATGGATGTATTCAATTGCTGTAGTTCTGCTGTACAGGCATCTGTGTAGTATACGTGAAGATATATAACTTCCCTTCACTATCCCAGTGGCAAGAGAGGTTGAGTCATGACCTACAGTGTAGTAGATCCTGGATTTGAGTCCTGAGCAGTCATATGTTTTTACATTTATTGCTGTGAAAATGTGTCAGGTGACTGAAACATTGGTTTAGTATAAAATTAAAAACAATGTTACATTTATAAAAACCTAATAAAGCTCTCTGGGTGTATAAATGAGCCCAAATGTAAAGATAAAATCCACAGAAGAAAAATTGAATGCAAGGCTCACCCATCAAGATTTTAATAAAATGTAGAATAAAACAGCAAAGCTTTTGAGTAAAATAACTCTTTATCATTTTTAACATACAAAATACCCTGCAAGAATCTTTTATATGTATATATATATATATATATATATATATATATATATATATATATAGTTACATGTTAAAAGATCAAACGGTTGAAATATCGAAATGCATATGGTCGAGACCATATGCTCGATATTTCAAATAATCGATCTTTTAACATGGCTAACAAAAAAAAAAGAAATGAAGTAGAAGACTGTAATGCAGGGGGGCAAGCCCCCCTGCATCCCCCACACCCTCCTACTTAAATATACCAACTCCGAGATCACGCTACACTGAGAATACAGCGTGGAACAGGACATTTTCCTATTCCCTGCTGTAGCACGATCTCAGAGTTGGTATATTTATATATTTAAGTGGGAGGGTGTGGGGGCACATTACAGTCTTCTACTTCATTTCTTTTTTTTTTTTTAGCCATGTTAAAAGATCGATCTTTTAAAATATCGAGCATATAATCTCGACCATATGCAGTTCGATATTTCAACCATTCGATCTTTTAACATGTAACTATATATATATATATATATATATATATATATATATATATATATATATACATATATAAAATTTTAAATTTAGAGTCATACAATTCACCCTGGGGATCAGTTACCCTGCTAGACAGGGGTCCAGGGAAGCAAATATCGTGGGAATAAATAGCCAGTGAATTGTTATGGCTAGATTTGTATAGGCCCTAGGGCCGATAGCCTAGTACCAACCTATGAACCTACAGAAAGTATATGTTATATTGAGGGGAGGTGATATTTGTGCTAAAACTGAAATGGCTGAGTACAGGTGGATTAACTACCTTAGGGCAGATAAACCACCTGACTTAAATCTTAGACCAGTATTAAACCTGTCCTAAGATTTTTCCGGGCATTATTAATGTATTATTGATGTTTTTGTTGTTTTAATGGTTATATAATTCCCATTAGAGAGTTGATTAATTAATTATATTTGCTGGCATTGGGTTTATGTGTGTGTGTGTGTGTGTGTGTGTGTGTGTGTGTGTGTGTGTGTGTGTGTGTGTATGTGTGTGTGTGTATATATATATATATATATATATATATATATATATATATATATATATATATATATATATATTAATTGCAGAGTATTTTGTATGTTAGCATTGACAAAATGTTGTTTTATTCAAAAGCTATTCTGCATTTTATTAAAGTCTTGATAGTTGAGCCTTGCATTTGATTTTTCTTCTGTATATTTAGAAAATCTGCATGATGCTTAGCAGTGCTTAAAATGGTTAATGGTCTAGTCCCATCTGCACATTGCTAAGCTTCATTTACACATGGCTTCTGTGGGTTTGGGTGATACTAAGCAAAGCGGCATTTTTCTGAAAGTTACTGCATGACATGTAAGGGTAGGAATGCAGCCCATTTAAAGGCCAATAGGTGGAAATTTCACATCATTTATTGGAGTTCTAACTTGGCCGTGGATATGCCTGGTGCTGCTGGTGAAGGAGTATGTTTTCATGCACAGAGGTGGGGAGTGCAGGAGTCCAAAGTATGTTTGGAGTCCTAGTTAAGAACTATGAATGTTGGCTGCTGCAGGGCAATTACCAGGGCTCAGAGTATAGGGCTGAGGCCTGGGATCGGTTGGCCAGGGAACTTAGCAATGCTACTGGTATCCCTTGCTCTGGGGACCAGTGTTGTCTCCACTACAATGACCTGAAGCATAGAAAGAGGGGAACCTTGGGCATCTGGGTCCAAGAGGCAAGGTCTGGGCAAACCCCACAGATATGTAAGTATGTTTGCCAGTAATTTAGAAATATATAAGCTGAATATGTACAAAACTGGTATGCATAGTGATTTGTTTCTCTTCCCACAGCTGCAGAAGAGGGGGCTCACAATGTCTATTTTCCTGCAGGGTGCCTGGCCAGGATGAGGCAATCATCTGGTAAGTGGGAAAATATCAAAGTAATAACTTAATGCATAATGTAATTAGACAAATTACTTACAGAGTTTGCAGTCTTAACAGTCAGATATGACATACCTGGGACATCCTACATCTTTATTAATGTGTCACTGCCTACCTTAAATTGTAAAGCAAGTTAAAGATAATAAGTATGCAGTAATGTGTAGTATAGTAAGCATGCAGCAATGTGTAGTATAGTAAGCATGCAGTAATGTGTAGTATTGTGGGCATGCAATAATGTGTAGTATAGCTTCCAAAGATAAGTTAATGTTGCGGTCTACCCAGATTAAGAGCCACTGTTCTGGTCTGGTCATTCTCTGAAATATGCTGTAGGTTGCACTCAATAAATGAACAGGGTATATGGTTTAGTTAACATAAGTCCTACACAGCTATCCATGGTCTGCATGCCAGAGCTAAAGCAACATTAATCAATACATTTTAAAGGTTGATGGTGCTTTGATAACTAATGTTTTCAAGTAAAGTGTTCACTATTCCTGTATTCACCATGTGTGTTCTAATCTAACACCAGTCAAGTGTTACATGTAACTCAATAAAGAATGCAGCAAAAATGTCAGAAAAATGTAGTGTAATACCTACAGTAAAGTTCAAGCCTGTGCTCTGCTCTTTTGGTCTGAAATAATGTTGTATATTCCACTCAGTCACTGAACATGGTATATGGGTAAGTTAACTGAAGTCCTGAACAGCTATCCATGTGTCTAAATGCCAGATGTTAAGAAACATTATCAATAAAGTTTAAGACTAGATTGTGCTTTGATAAGTCATCTTTTCAAGTAAGTGTTCATTATTCCTGAATTCACTGCATGTGTGTTCTAATCCGACACCAGTCAACTGCTGCATATTAACTAAAAAATAATGCAGTAACAAATATCACAAATAAATGTAGTACAATGCTCAGATTAAGTGTCAAGCTTCTCTTCTGATAGTTCTCCCCAAAATATGATGTAGATAGCACTCAGTAAATGAACAGGGTATACGGTTAGGTTAACAGATGTCCTACACAGCCATACATGTGTGCAACTGCCAGATTTCATGTAACATTATGCATTACAGTGTAAAAGAAGATTGTGCTTTGATAAGTAATGTTTTCAAATAAAGTGGTCATTATTCATATGGTCACTGCATTTGGTTTTCAAGCTAATATATATAGCCATGAGTGTGTGTAAATGTACGATTTTACACAAAATATTGCAATAAAAGTTGTAAAGGAGATGGTGTTTTGAGAATTCATTATATTCAAATAAAGTGCACATTATTCCTGTAGTCACTGCTTGTGGGTTCTAATCCCATGGCAGCCAACTGACAAATGTCCATCTGTCTACTGTAATTAGTGTACACAAACATACTTCTCAACTGTCATGATTTTTGTAGAATGTAATCACTACTACCCCATATGTCTGGTCCTTGATTAGCAGATACATGACATTACTTGGAATGCAATTTATTGGCAAATCTGTTAGCAGAACACCTTGCTATTAATGTATGAGAACACTATAACAATATTCCCTGTACTGTGCCTTTGTACCATCATTTGGTAGGGCTAGGTCCATAATGTCCCATGCTAACAGGTTGAGAGCTATGTATGTGCAACATCATCTATACATTTGCAATCACTGTACTCACAACTGAAATCTTAGATATGTAGGAGTACGTAATAGTAATCTGTGTAGTAATATTACCTGCAACGTTACTAATGGTTTCTTTTTTGTCTCTCACCCCATCCCTTCTCTTCTTTAATTTATTAAGTTATATTTATTATTATGATTTGATATTAATATATTATTTGTAACTACCTCTTATGTTGGCCTTACATATAATTTCATATTGCTTTGCTGTTAATATATTTTCATTTACATTTATTGTTGTACTACTCATTATATTCTTTTATATTTCTTTTGATTAATCACTTTTATCTTCTATTATGATAATACTAATATTTGGTTATGTTTGTTTTTAACTTATGTTTATATTTAATTTATTACAGAGCGACAGGGTAGGCCGGTTCCAGGCAATCCAGCTACCTTGCCTCCCCTGGCTATGGCACCGGGGCCCAGCATATCTGAGATGCAGCCTGGTGGTGCCCTCTCTGCTGCCCCTGCACTACCTGGACCATTGGGTAGTTCTGCTTCACAGGCTGGGGTTGGTCCCCCTTCTGGGTGTGGAAGTGGAGGGGATGATTATGTCACCCATGCAGAACTGCCAGGCATGTTGCAGGGGCTGCTGCACCTAACTCTCAGTGCAGGCCTACGCCAGACGGAGATCATGCTGTCCATCCTGGTGTGGCGTCCTCACCCATCGGCCACTGTCTGCACAGAAACAGTGAAGTTGCAGTGCTGGCAGTCCCATGGGTGAGGAATTGAATCACACTGCTACCATGTCTGAGATCCATGGGACTGGAATTCCACAACATGCTCCCCAACCAAGGTGTTTACCCCCTTCTTGTGTCACACACTAACCTTGTCTGCTGTCTTGTCTGCCTTGTCTGTCTGCAAAACCTTTCTCACCTTTCCAACTTACCTCCCTCACACGTACCTATGTCCCTTCCCCAACATTCCACTTTTAACTTAAAAAAATGGGCACCTGTCTCCCAAAAAATATATATTATCCCATACATAGCTCTTCATTTCACACACATGTCCACTGGACACACTTAATTTGGTCCAATTGGCTTGACAATGCACTTATGTTGTCCCGCTCTCTGGGGATGACAGTCTAAATTAATCTAAAATCTGTTAAAGTCCACAGTTGTTGCTGTACAAGAAATGGATTGTTATGGTTCTTTCCTACACCTTCCTGCACATCCCTACCTACCTTTCCCTATATTTTTCCCCTGCTCGCGCCCCATGTCACCATTGTCCTTTCTCCCCATTTTTCTTTTCTTTAAAGATTTTTTTCTGAATGGTGCATAATACGCAACATCGCTAAGCTCAGCTAAGTGGTGCTATATTGATATATGTGTAAAATAATAATCACATTCAAAATGTCCACATTTACCCTATTTTGAACCCAGGACCATCACACCTGCAGACCAGTGCATTAGTCTGCCAAGCCACACAGCTGTTAATTCACATAGATCGTTTAAGCAAAACATACCAAGTGCCAAGTTACTGTCATTAAGCATGTTTAAGCAGGGCTGTGCATCGCCCCGCATCTTGCAAATGTGCTTAAAGAGTAATGTAAAAATGTGAGTATAATTTGGAGTCTGTTACAGGAATACATCACTAGAAAGCCAGACACAGAATAATTAAGTGAGGTCTCTAACAGCAGGTAACTGTGCACTTCTATCTGTAACATTTAAAAATACACCTGCTAAAACATTAATGGCAAAATAGGTGTTTAACTGGGACTCTGGTGGAGAAATACATCCCTATAAAGCCATACACATAATAATGGATGTAAATTAGGTGTGCAATTATATATTTAAAAATACACCTTCTATAGCAGTGACTCTGTAGCTCATTTTGTTAAATGCTTTGAAAACATTAATTTTTGGTACACATGGTCCTGAATTCAAATCCAGTGGTGTGTAGCATTTAAAATACATGTATGTGTGCATCACCATTGTGAATTGTGGAATGAATGATTGTGTCATCCACTATGTATCCACCCAATACATTTCAGATAGAATGTCTGCTGTTCAACGATGGAAGTCAAAGGACTGCAGATAGGAACACATTTAACGTATTCCTATTACAACACTAGAAAGTGCATAGAGTGTCAGGTCATGCATTACAATGCATTCACAGAGGATTTTAAGTTATGTAATACAAAGGAGGCCCAGTAATATCAGACTGCAGCACACAGTCATTTGCTACTGATAGTACAGATTAGCACAGCTGCACAACTAACATACACATATGCAGGTCATGCTAGCAACAAGGGTTGCCAGCACACACATTCCAGACAACTACCATAATGTAACACATGGCTTGGCAGTCATCCATATGGTTGACATAATAGTAGAATTACCCCCTACCTTGTTAAATGACACAACAAACATGTTGCCTTTTATTCCGTTAATGATACCTTTGGCTAAAATACTTACTTTAAACACATACCTCAATATCCTGTGGGATGGGTTCCCCCAGTCAGGCTCTGGCTGTACACCAGGGCTGCCACTGCTCACACCATTACTCATAAGTGTTGTTGTCCTCCACATTCTGCAGCATCTCTCAGTATGCTTATTGTTTGCAGCAGTAGCATCAGCTGCAGCCTGTAGCACACACATGTGTGTATGTAATAAGTATCTACTACAAACATCTTCGCTGTGCTGACATAGTATTTCTACCCAGCATTTCCACCCCATCATATGGGAAAGGGGATGGATTCTACATTAAGGCCTTATATCTCCTTCAGTAGTGGCATGAAATTGCCTGATTACACTGCAAATCAGTTGTGGATGCTTCAATTAGCATTACTCAACCACAGATTGGTTCAGAGGCAATCACTGCTAATGAGAACCATCTTAAAAAGGCAAGTTCCTAGAAAGGGAAACCATTGTGTATGAGAGCTACTTTCTATGGTGAACGCATTGTCACAACACCTATATATCTGTGTCTTTCAAAAGGGGAGTACTATACTCCATCAGGTATGTAACCATTTTGTTTTCAACATGATGTTTTAATATACTTAAGGGGAAAGGGGAAAGGGGATTTCATCTGTAGCCTTTTGTACAACTGTACTGGTGATATGCCATTGATCTGCAGTTGTGTAACACCTACAGAGGATGTAGACTACAGCAAGGGTTTAATGCTGTCTGCTAACTAGGAACACATGTCTCCTGGATACTGCCTTTGTTGGCAGTTGTAATAATACACAGCTATGTTTTGGCACTGAACTACATCTACGACTCAGATTCTCAACTCCAGCTACTATGTGCCATGCTACAAGTGGACTCTTGTGTTGAGTGTGTGATTATATGTGATTATCTGTCATGGCACAATCAGGTGTAGTTCACTATTGCCACTATCGTAGTTGCCTCCACACCTTTTGCAGGATTGCCACACTGTTCCAAATGAGATGGGTAATCAAGCGACAAATACTGATAGCCTTCCTTAATTGCTATATCTGTACACAGTGTACACCCACATATGTGATCCTGACATGTCTTCTCATTATTTTGTATTTCAGGTGATAACATGCACCCCAGATGTCACTCACCTTTCACTGAGCTGGAAAACAACCTCATAATTTAGTCATTACAACAATACTACCAAGTCCTGCTGTCCAAAGGGAGGGCAAATAGGCAGGAGCAATAAGCCTTGTGGGATGAACTGGTCTATAACATAAATGTTGTGGAGCATCAGAATCGCACATATGAGCAGGCGTGACACCATGTCACAGACGTGATCCAATCAGCACTTAGAAGGGCAGCAGACATGGCCAGGGATTGTCAGGTCACTGGTGGTGGGCCTACAGAGGAACAACCTCTGACAGCCACTGAGGAATTCCTGGTGAACCTTGCCAACATTGCAACACAGGACAGCTCCCAGGCTTCCATCACACCATATATTGTGGATGTGGGTGCCTCCATTTCCACCCAAGAGGAGCATCCAGGTATGCTTAGTTGAATCAGCATCAGAATGCTGTAGCATGTAGCTACTCAGGTTGTACATAATTTCATTTGGATGTCAGGAATTTTATGGGGTGGGGGATAGGATGTTACCTGCAGTTTTAAGCTCATGCAGAGATTGTGACCTACATACCTGTTATCAGAGCAGCTACTGTAACTGGGGGATATTTGGACATACAACCAGTGTTATACTGTAACGTGGTGCTGTTTACATTACCTATCCCTCAACTGATTTTCAAGACTGTCAGAAACAGGAAGAGGTTGTGCCCCTGCCACTGGTAAGCACAAAACATTTTTGTCACAGATGTAGATTTACTTCAAGGTATTAGCTAAAGTGTTATCCCATGATTGAAAAATGTGGAGATATGTTCTGACTGTACACACTGTGGTCATACCTAGGCCTTGTAGGTGTGACCACAGTGATTGATTTCACAGTATTGACATGACATATCAGATGGCCATACTTGTAAACTGGTCAGAGGTCTGCAGAATGTCAGCAGCGTACATAAGTTATGTATTGATCATGAGAGCCCGGTTTAAAGAGTTGTTATTCTGAAATATTTACAAATGTGGGTTAGAAATTAATGACCTCAGGTCCTACTATCTCAGATTGTGGGTGGTACAAGTCTATAATAGTGACAGCAGTGTATACAGCTTAACATATATTGAAATACAGACCTGCAGAGCATAGTAGTGCAGGTATTAATGTGATGCTTTCCCTTTCATATCACAGGTGACCCGGGAGGTTGGTTGTTGTCCCCTTCACAACCAGAAGTCAGTGTTTCTTCAGACTCTGACGATGATGGTGGCCAAAATGAGCACAGCTGGGGGTTGCAGAGGCTGAATATGTCACAGAGGTTTACATTCCTCGTCCACCTCATTATCACCATACCCAGTCAATATGCCTATGCATACCCCTGAGGCCACAGATATTGGACAGTCAGAGGGTGGGGACACTAAACAGGGAAGTGTGGCTACTATGGCTGCAGTGAGTGTCAGCTCTGGCCATTGCCAAACAGTTGGTGAGGTTCTACACAGGTGGATTTATAGGGGTGCTCATAGGAGGCCTGCTGTCCTTCCACCACCTGTTACACGTGTGTCATCACATGTTACTTGGTGTATATTTAGGGCCATCATGGGGCACAGGCATATTCAGAAAAAAGAACTCAGGAAGATTGCTCAGAGTTATGGATACAGCACTGTCTGACATCTGTGACTGCCTCCACCACATTGCTGATACCCTGGATTGGTTGACTGATGCAGTAGAAAGATGTTGGTCTGAGACAGATATCACACTATCTGCCTTGGAATACCCATTGTCTCTGATGGAATGTAAGGTTGGAGTTGAGAATTGGAGTCATGGATGTAGATCAGCAATTTCATCTGCTGAGAGACTACGTGGCCATCCACAATCATGCTCCCATAGTGGCAGTACATCCAGCACTCCAGAGGGGAGTGTGCTCTCCACACCAAAACATGGCAGTCCAGGGACTCATGGTACTGGGTGGTCCCGTGGAGGACACAGTCCCAACAGACAGCAGTCACCCTCAGGTAGTAGCCCAACATTTGACCTTGGGCATGGAGATGCCAGTGTAACTCCTGGCAGAGCCAGTGCTCAAGCTCAGGGGTGGACACAATGAACTGTCAGTTCTACCATGCATGGCTCAAAGCTGTCCAACATACATTTACGTAGTGCTAGCACTGAGCTTGGTTGTGTTCATCCAGACACTCACACACCACTGTCACACTCAGGTCCCCTACAGACACACATGCCACATTTACATGGCCCATCTTGATTGCTCCCTTTCTGTCTCACACACATGCTTGCAAACCTATTGGGTCAGCCTAGGCCTCCTGCACTCTCATACAATAACCTGTGGTAGTGATGATACCTGTGCTACATCTATATCATCATTGTCATCAATGCAGGGAAATGAAGCTACATCTCTGATGCACAGGGTGACTATCTAAATTAATATGTATATGTTTCATCCATTGTTGCCTTTGCCATTCTACTTGTACTGGTCAGTCACGCAGTTTGAACTCTGCCATTTGTAATGTATAAACCACATTATATTGTGTATGTTACACTGGATGCTGTTGTAATGGCTGTGTATTTATTTTATTTATTTTATTTTACATTTGTTGATTGGGAGTGTCCAACTGGATACAAGTCCATTTCCAGTGGAGGCCCAGGGAGAAAAGCTCCAAGTGTACAATTTATTACAGACAAAAATGTAAAGACATGACTTTACCATACAAAATTTCTTATTAGCTAGGATAAGGATACATTAATTTGTTACTTTATACTATTAGCTTTTGAAGATATCACAAAGCATGACATTCTTGGAATAGTTTACTTTCAAGGGAAATAAAAAGAGAAGAAAAGATCCATGAGAGCAGGTGTTTCTGGATATAGATGTGAAGGACATCAATATGATATGAGATTTGATTTATAAGTTAGGATACATATACTTGCTACTATAGGTATCAACTTTAGGAGACAGTGAAAAGCACAACATTCCTGTGATAGTTTACAGTAACTACTAGAGAGTCAGGATGTGCAATCGTTTAATAGTGTTAAGTGGGTACAGAGGTCTGAGTTGGTTGGTTTGACAGTCTTAATTAAGTAAGGTGAAATTTCAGAAATTACATATTAGCCAGGGAGGATGCAAGAGCATAGTCTGTTATTCATGAAGTGAGCTTTGACTAGATTTTTGAACTGGGTTGGGGATTTGCCTTCAGTTATGTGGGCAGGAAGGGACTTCCAATTTTTTGATATATAGTGGCTGTAGACAGAATTACCCGCCTCATTGTTATACTTAGTTACTTTGAGGAGGTTTTGTGTGCTAGACCTTAAGGTTCAGGTAGTGGTATAGGGTTGAAGGAGATTTTGTAGGGCTGGGGTGTTATCAGGGTAGTTTATTATTTTGTGGGCTAATGCTAGTTGATTGAGTTGGAGTAGTAGTGGTAATTCTAGCCAGTTCAGTTTTTTAGGTAGTCACAGTGGTGCATTCTAATGGGTGAGGTTGTAGCAAATTTAGCTATCTTATTGTAACAACTATCAAGTTTGTTTAGGTTGGATTTTCAGAGATTTGTAAGTATGGGGGAGGCATACAATAAGGTGGATAATAGGTGAGTTCTGGCAATTGCAATTTTGGAGTGGTCGGTGAGAAATTTTTTTATTGCGATATAGTATATCTAGTTTTTTATGTAGAAAATATAAAGAGTGCCACTGGTATCAGACAAACTAAAAAAAAGTATATGCTGCAGCAAAAAAACGTTGTCAATTGCTGAGAGTAGGGTAAAACACTTTAAATTCTTTAATAGTCCACAAACAAGCAGTATAGGTAAGCGCTTTCGTAGTTGCCTGCTTCCTCAGACCTTAATACAAAGACAATTAATCAAGATGCATTTATACATTAATACAGCCAATGATACCAATTTAGTAAATTCCTTTTCCTAAGAATAGGTTTTAAAGAGACGGCACTGTTTAGACCTGGAGGGGCATATGCTTTAAAATCAATTATCCACCCGAGTTCCACACATTCTGTTTCATTACTCACATCACCTTCTCCTAAATTATCTAAGAATTTTTTGTAGCACTGAAAATTTAAAACTATGATTTTCTCCTGCTTCTAAGACATGCTTTGCCAGTGCATTAGTCAGTTTCTTATTGCGTATGTCATTAAGATGTTCCAGTACCCTCTCCTTCAACATACGATTAGTTTTTCCAACATAGAAACATTCACATAGTTTACATTTGGCCATATATACTATGCTTCTAGTGGAACAATATGCATAGAATGAGAGTTCTATGGGCTCCTTAGAAATGGTATGCATCACCATACAAACTGGCCAAATACTAGGGCATGCTTGGCAAGATCTACATGCATGAGTTCCCCTGCGTAGTGATACCAGATGTTCCTTGCGTCTGTTCTGCCTGTAACAAAGTCGCTGCTTCAGGTTTTTACAGTTTTAAAACTAAACCTAGGGGTAGAGTCTATCACCATACTTATTTTAGGATCCACTAACAAGATGGGCCAGTTTCTTTTGACTACCTCACAGACTCTACTAACCCCTGCTGAATAAGTTAGATACATCCTATTCTTCAACTTCATACTAGATGTTGTCCCTCTCCCTTCTTCAATGAAAGTTTGTTCTAAATAATATGGTCTGTTTTTTTTGTTCTATCCAGTTTATCAACCTCTTCCATACCCTTTTTTATTTCCTCAGCATTATACCCCCTGTCCATAAGGTCAGGTGATTATCTATTTCTACCCCTAGCAGCTTGGTATGATTGGTGGCGGTGATTGTAGTATTGTTATTAGAGGAGATGATGAAACTACTGGAGGGAGGTGCGGTTCTGAGGCAGCTAAAGAGTAGTAGTTTTGTCTTACCTCGGTTCAGAATGAGGTTTTGCTTGGTAATCCAATTTTCTGCTAGGGAAAAGCATTCTTGTGTTTGGGAGTGAAGGAGGTCAATAGTTTTGACTGCGCATATTATGGTAGTATCATCAACATACTATACTATTGATGCTTTGGGAATATTGGTTGAGAGCTTGTTTGTGAAGAGTTTAAAAAGGAGTGGTTCCAGGGTGGAACCTTGGGGTACCCCTAGGGAGACTGGTAGGGAGGGGGAGAGTTGGTTTTGCCACATTACAGCTTGTTGCCTTCCCTCTAGGTAGTTTTTAAACCAGGTAATGGCAGGGAGGGTAAGGTTTAGAGTGGATAGTGAGTGAAGGAGCTTTATATGGTTAACCATATCAAATGCTTTGGACAAGTCTAGGAATGTGGCGGATACAAAGAGTCCATTGTTTCTGTGTTTGTTGATGATGTTGGTAAATGCAGTAAGTGTGGTGGTGGTGCTGTGGAAGGGTCTAAAGCCATGTTGTTGTTATGCTAGTAGTTTATTATCTAGGAGGTATTGCATTAGTTGCTTGTGTATTACCCTCTCTAAAATTTTAGATAATGGGGATAGTATGGCTATAGGGCAGTAGTTATTGAGCTCAAGGGAGGTATCCCCTTTATATGGGATATTTTCCATAACTGTGGCACTGTACACTCGGAGATGGATCTGTTAAGATGGAGATGGGATATGCTATGGCTTCTGCGGCTATTTGGAGGTATTCAGCGGGTAATTTATCAGTGGCTAGAGAAGTTGTTTTGAGTTTTAGGAGCAGTTTTTCAATGGACTCTGTTGGTTTTGGGTGGAAGCTAAAGTTGGGACAGTTGTTTATTGTGACGGCTGGGGGGGGTTGTATCTGCAGAGGTGGGGATATTGTTGTGGGGTTGGTTATTTGCAAGGGCTTGGATAGTTTCTGTAAAGAATTTGTTGAATTGTGTTGGGATATTATCTTGGTTATTTTCAGTTTTTGGGGTAGGGGTTGTTGTTCTTCCTGGTTGTAGAATAGAATAAATTGCTGCCAAGAATTTTTGTGGGTTTTCCCTGTGTTTATCCTATAATTTTTGGTAATAGGATGTTTTATCTGTTTTGGTAAGTTGTTTGGCTTTGTTACGTAGTTCAAGGTATAGTAGTTTGTCGGATTGGGATTTACTATTATGATAGTTAGTCTAGACTTTGTTCCTTTCTTTGAGGAAGGTTTTAGTATCTGGGTTTAGCCAGGGGGCATATGTAGTTTTAATTCTTGTTGTTCTGGGGGGGGGCATGATAATTAAGGGTATTTAAGTGTAGTCACACAGGAAAAGGTGTCTCATGGCACTGTTTACATTTCACTTTCAGCATTGTGTAGGACACACCTGTGGATTCACATGTACAATAAACCCATCAATGTCAGAGCACAGGATGAAATGACAGCACAGAATAAAAATGTCATCAGTACGGTAAAACAGTATAGTCGCATGGCTCCATGGGTTCATATGTGTATAACAGGCTAAAAAAACAAGGGCATCTTTCATTCTAGCCATCCATCCCTAAACTCTGACAAGGTCTCATACCCTTGATAAGTGTAAGCAGGGTTTGGGAGGTGACACATGGACAAGCCAGGGTGTGCGAAGTGAACCATCCACAGTTTCCCTGTGCCCATTACAGACATTTCTCCTAAAGCAGTTATAATTGTTGTGTTCCCCATTCTGTTGTGTAACTTGCACATGGTTTGTGTTAGGGTGGAACTGTGCTTTATATGCACTGGGAGCCTGTTACATATTGAATGTAGTATCTGAGCTACATACGTGTCTGTCCATCCTGTCCTGTTTATACCACAGTCAAGGTGTAGGTGTGTAGGTGAGTTAATTTTCATGTTAGCCCTTTCTTGGATATGCAGGAGGTACACAGTGGGGTCTAACACCTTCCTGCATGGCAGGCATACACCACCCCTCCAAAACACATCAGAGACAGAATACACAGTTATGGGCTTGATGCGGTCTACACAGGACATGTTATGTACACTGTGTATTGGGTTACTGTGGAACCTCTGTGGATGTGACATTTGTCAGATATGCCTGGTTACTTACATACCAAAGGTGGCATTGCACTCAATGGTAGGTGTGGTGAATGTCGAATACAGTGCAACAATGACTGCCTTGGATTTACATGCCACACCTTTGTTTATAGGTTGCATAACATAGAATGCATCCCTAAATATTACCAACTCATATCACTATCTATGTGTAAACAAGTGCCCGACTACTGGGTCAATTGTTGGAAGTGTGTGGTCAATATGTTACTAGGGGTGGATGGCTTCCCAAGGGATAGTATTGGGCATTCCTTGCATTTACTGTTAGTCCATGGCTCTGGCAACTAAATGCCTGTGTCAGCCCATCCTGGATAACTGCTGAGTCAGTGTGGGATTCAATGACAGCTCCTAATTTGCAATCTTCTGCAATCTTCCATTGTGAGGTCCTCCCTGGTGAGCTCTGACTACAAATTGGCATCATTCAAAGTATCATACTTGAGACTGCCTCCTCCTTGCAGCATGTAAAACAATAAAGTTCAACAAAGCAGACTATAACCTACTATGGGATGGTATAAATAGCTTGACTGCACCACCCCACTCAGCTAGAACAGGCAACTATGCCAAGCTCTACACCAATTCTTTATACAAGCACCTATACAACTGCATTGACTCACCTGTACCTGACAGGGGCAAAACAAGCTCCTCATGGCAGAGCAAACCTGCCTGATGGACAACTGCCAATAGCAGGCTTTACAATAAGAGGTAGATATTGGTGTGTCACATCAGGAGGGAGGGAGCCCCCCTAAAATGGTGACACTCCCGTCTCAGCTTAAACAAGCAAATAAGTGCTGTTGTGAAGCCCTGCAAAATAAAGTATGCAGCTAAATTAGCCTCCTCCACAAAGGACAACCACAAGGCATTGTGCAGTTACATGTGTAACATAAAAGGAAAAGCCAACACAGTTGCCAAATTTGTACATAATTATACCACATATAATGAGTCTGTAGACATAACTAACCTGTTGGCCAACAGGTTCTGTGACAACTGCACTTCCCTGTCCCAACCACATGTATACCATGACATCCCTACAATCTGTCCCATACCTTGTATCTCTAAAGAGCAGATACTAAATGGCCTCTCTAAGGTGACAAACACAGCATCTATTGCACCTGCTAACATCCCAGGCTGTGTCCTACCTGGTACCCAACATGAATTACCAACACCACTGGAAACTCTTTGCAGTCATAGTGTAACCACCAGCTCCATTCCAGCTGACTGGAAATTGGCCACTATTATCCCCTTGCACAGAGGTGGTGCATCCACTGACCATGGGAACTATAGACCTATTAGCCTGACTAGCCATATCTATAAGGCTGTGGGGCAACTCATCATGGACTGTATCAACAAAGATATAGGCAATCTAAAAACATTTGACCCTACACTATTTGGATCTGTGATAGGTAGATCATGTCTGTTAAACTCGGTAGACATGTATGAGGCAGTCACCAATGACCTGGATGTGGGGACATCTGTGCATACAACCAGCTGGACTTAGCCAAGTCATTTGACACTATCCCCCACTCAGGCATCATTGACAAACATACCCAGCTAGCACTCAACAGTAATATCATTAAAAGGGTCACTAACAGGCTCACTGATAACATTCATATAGTCAGA
The DNA here is from genome assembly GCF_019279795.1 of Protopterus annectens. Classification (NCBI taxonomy): domain Eukaryota; kingdom Metazoa; phylum Chordata; order Ceratodontiformes; family Protopteridae; genus Protopterus; species Protopterus annectens. The sequence goes on along the minus strand of NC_056728.1, from coordinate 1,040,159,974 downwards.
GTAGGGGTATCCACCTCCAATAACAGAGCTGTAACCATTGGTGTTCCACAGGGTTCAGTCCTGGGTCATCTAAGGTTTGGAATCCATGTATCCAAAATACAAATACAAACTGAATGTCTGTGGCTGACAAGGTTTGCTGAGGTCTGCAAACTGGGAGCAGCTGTAGACTCTCCAAATTACATCAACATCCTACAAGAGGATCATGCATGACCAAATGATTGTTGACACAATCATGGCATTAAACACCATGCAAATATATGTACTATCATTCCTTTCAGTACCAGCAATGTCCCTGCTACATAGCACATCAATAGCAACACCTTAAGTACATACTCAGGGGTGAGAGATCTGGGCACACAGACCTGGGCACGCAGGTTCATACCTACCTTACCTTAGATCACCATGTCTCCACAGTGGTAAGAAGGGCATTATATTTTGCTCATGTCATAACTGAGGGCACTGTCACCCAAATATGAATTAGTTATAACCTCCATATACTCTTCTCTCATCAGGCCAATATGTGAATGCAATGGCCATTTTGTTATGTACATGTTCAATTACCAGTGGCAATTGCAGAGACCACAAAGGTTCCTTATAAGGGAAATTCACGTGTTCTGCCTCTGTCCTCTGGGATCATCTGAAATTACTCTAACTTTAGTCTGTGTCATACAGACTACTCAGAGGTGATCTCTGCCTTGCATATGAGGCAATCTGTGACACTGCTATTGGTAATGCTGCATATCCACAAGTCAAATGATACACAGATTACTCACTGTAAGGACCTTAACCTGGTATGTGACATGAATAAAACATGCTGGAGGGAGAGATATGTCTACCAGAGTTTTACAAACCTTTGCAACAGACTCCATCTTAATGTCAAACAGCGCACCACATTGGCCCTCTTCAGATGCAATCTGTATGATTGGATGGATGATCATAAGTTCACCATGAGAGTCCTGCCTGTGCCCCCCTTGGACAGGAGCAATAGCTGCTGATCATATAAATAAGGGTAAGAACTTGGACTATAAGGGCCCTAGGGCCATTAGCCTATGACATTTCAATGATCCTATGATCCCATAGGCTGATGTAAAAACAAAACTAAATTACTACTCTTCTCTCCAACCCATAGGTCCTCCCCACTTACTTTTACTGTTAAGTCAAACAATGGCATCATCATATCTCCTGATCCCTCCACCAAACTATTAGGGTATTAATTGATAACAACCTTAAGTCTGATGTGCATATTAACCATACTATAAAAATAGTCAATAAAAAACTTGGCTCTCTATAGAGGATTAAGCCCTTCCTTACCCCACTAGCTATGACTGTTATTGCCCACACCCACTTACTTTCTACCCTCCTTAATGCCTCCCCCATATTTACAAACTTCACTAAAAATGACCTTAACAAACTGGCAAGCTTCTATAACATTGCTAGATTTGCCACTGGAGCTGCATACAGAACCCGCCACTGTTATAACTTGAGTCAGTTAGGATGGTTATAATTGCCTAACCAACTACAACAGAATCAAATTATAATTGCACACAAAATTCTTTACCAACCTGATAACACTCCCATACTTAATAATCTTATCACCCCATACAACAACCTTAAGACCCTACTCTCATCCAACAGGCTACTAGTACAAATAATTAAAACCAACAACACAGACGGTGACTCCTTGTTCTCTAACTCTGTTGGAAAAACCTGGAACTCACTGCCTACTGATCTTACTTTGATTTCCTCAATAACCCTATTCAAAATAACCTTAAACAGTATTTCAAAACACATTGGCTATGTTCCTGTACTTACCCTGACTAACTCTCTCCTATATCCCTAGGTTCAAGGATACTTCTTTGTTGTACTAAGACTGAATGTTTTTGTTAGCCCATGAACTGTGTATGCTTTAACATGTCAGACTATATGTCATTGTATATATTTAGTCTAGCATATATTATTCAAATTAATTCATTATATGTATCTTTCATGTATAAATGTAATATACATTCTGTGTCTATGGTTGGAGCTTTTCTCCCCGGGCCTCTGCTAAAAATGGGCATATATCCAGTTGGACTAGCCCAGTCAACAAATGTAAAATAAATAAAATAAATAAAAAAAATGCTCTGACTGACATCCACACACACCAACTTGGCTACAGTGAGAATGTTATCACTACCAATTAATGTTTACAGGACACTGCAGAGCACACGCAGTCCAAGCTGGCTACAATGATATTAGAACCCCTACCTATCAAGTCTTACACACTACAGATCATAGTATGCAATGGACATGCCACTCCTCAAGTCTGACATTAAAACATGTTTAGGTACTCTTATGCAAGATGAAATATGCAGAGCTTGTGGGGGACAGGAATTTGGAGGCCTGCATCACCTGCTATGGCCAAAACAGTGCAAAACCGTTCCTCTTTCTAAGTCAGTGTGGTTATCATATTTGTTTCATAGGGAAATGCAAATACACACACAGCAAGTAGGCTGGAGTGAGATTAGAACCCCTAACTATCTAGTATTACACTCTACAGATCACAGTACTTAATGCACATGCTACAGCTTAAGTCTGACATTAAGGTGGCTGCTGGTAGTCTTATGGTAGATGATGTCTGGAGGCCTTGTGTAACACAGGAGTTTGGAGGCCTTACTTCAAGGGCCAAAAAGTGCATACCCATTGCAGTTTGGAAGTCAGTGGGGGATCCACACTTGTTTTGTAGGGGAGATGCACATACACACGCAAACACACCAAGTGGGCTGGAATGAGATTAGAACCCCTCCTATCTAATCTTACACACTACAGATAACAGTATTTAATGCACGCACCATGGCTTAAGTTTGCTTTATAAATGACTGCAAGCAAACTACTTGTAGAGGCCATACAAAAGGCCTGTGCTGAACAGCATGTGTGGCCTGCAGAGTGTCATTGCTTCTTACTGTCATCTGCATGTAGTAACCTAGCAGTCAGACAACTGCTTTTTATCCTAGCTATGTGGCAACAGTAGCCATTTTGGCCACATGTGTCTGTTTGCATTTGCATGGGCAAGCCTGTGGCCAAAAACAATTTGCCCTGTCAATGTGTGAGTACACAACATTATACATTACACAACTTGCTCATGTGTTGGTGTATGTGTGGTGACATCCAGCAGGCACAGGAGGTTAAAAGTAAGTGCATTATTTACTGCTGAGCTCTTACTGTTGGTCCTTTTGACCAACATCATATATGTGTCATAATGCAGCTTTAATCACCATAATCTAGTATGTAGGGCAATGCAGACATATATACACATACACACACACACACACACACACACACACACACACACACACATATACATATATATATATATATATATATATATATATATATATATATATATATAAAACAGGTGCACACACACACACACACACACACACACACACACACACACACACACACACACACACACACACACACACACACACACACACCCTACTTAAATATACCAACACCAAGGTTGCACTACACTGAAGAGAGGGCAAAGTTCACCATAGTGGCTAAGTGGTTCCTTTCACAGTGAAAGCATTTCAGCAGGCCATGCATTCAGTGGAATGCAGTTTCATAGAAATGGGATTGGGTAAGTAAAATTCAGTTAAAGGTAATTTCATTGAAAGACAATATACCTATATATATATATATATAGGAGCAACAGATTTCTGCTCAGCTTAACTGTGTGAGCATGCCCAGTGGGAGTTTTGGCTAGTTAATACCTGACTCTAGCCCACACCTAGCTGTACTCCAGTCTGGGATTTTACACAATATGACATCTGCTCCTGTTTCTGCACTGTTGCACTTCATTCACATTGGCTAAGATTTTGTAAAGTTGTCTTATGTAATTAATATGTGACAGTGGTTAAAACAGTGCAGCACAAACAGACTGACAGTCTGTAGAACACAAATTATTTAGACCCTACATCCAAAACAAGTGGATACTTCTAGATAAGAACCATGAACACCATCAAACAAGGTGATTGCCTTAGTCCTTTAACCCTCAGAAGCTGCTTGTCAGACAGGGAGTCATTCATCACACAATCACCTGCATAAATAAGTACATTGGTTATTCCTCCATTGTCTAAGAGATACAATGTGTGATCTATTTCTATAGTACTGTCCTGAGACTGAGTGAAATGCTCATATACCATTGATGAGTTATCATTAAAGCAGTTACAAGGGAACACTGCTGTGTTGGGGGTGGAGGAATAGCACCACATGTTCTGCTGGGACACATGACAGTCTGAGTATCGTATCATTTCACTTGACTGTCTAATATCTCCCTTCCGTGATGTACCAGTAATATGTTGCAGTAAGACTGCATGAATATTCCAAGCATGAGGTCTACTGAATAGAAATGGAAACATGTTAGTGGAATGGGTACCTGTAGTCCCATTTGAATGTCATTTCAGTCCAGCTAGCCCACTGTAGTTAGTTGCATAATGTACCTGATCTATACATACACTGACATATCATAATAATCTAGTAGACTACTGTATAGGTTATGGGATTACCTTGCAAATGCAACAGTTGACACAACTGTAGATCAGGGCTGACTCTGTCTGATGCAAGCAGTACACAGCCAATACATGGATAAGTAGAGGATGTGTGAGTTGTCTGGCATCAATTTTAATATCTGTATGTGATGAGGAGTAATGTGTTAGTCCCTAGTTCCCTAGGTTGTTAATAAATGTGCTATGTGATGTCTCTTAGCCAAAGCCAGGGCATACTGAGCACACCTACATCTGCCTACAGGGACATCAGCAGGGGGTTCCTCCTTCGAGTCCTCCTGTGGCTGTGGTTGTGGTGACCTAGGCACTGGTGGAGGGCTGTATATCCCTTCCCTTTACTGATCCTGCTGCAGCTGTTTCCACAGGATCAGACTGGGTAGCGTAACACATGCTGTGAATATCTATTCACATGTGGCTAGAGTATACTGCAGGGCTCCACCAGTTATATCAAGGCACTGGAACCATGACTTCAGAAGCCCAAACACATGCTCTATGATGTTCCTAGTTTGTGCGTGTGCCTTATTATGATGTTCTTCCATGGGTGGGTGTGCATTTCTGATGGATGTCATCATCCACTGTTCCAGGGCATAGCCAGCTTCCCCCAGTAAATAGTCCTGTGGAATGTCCCCCGTAGCAAACATCTGGTACAGCTGTGATGTGTGCCAGATATGGGAGTCGTGATAACTGCCAGGGTTGCCAGCACACACATTCAGGATAATCCTCTGGGCATTGCATAAACCTGGCAGTTGATGGAGTAGTACCACATGCCATTAATGTAGATTGTACCCTTCTCACCAGGTGGTGCCTTGATGTGTACGTGAGTGCAATCTTTGGTACCCAGTACTTCAGTGCAGTGTGCTACATGTTAGAAGTGTTGCATATCGCTGGCCCTCCCCTCAAGTGCAAGGGGAAAAGATATGTGCTCACTGACTTGTGGAAGCACAGCATCCAGGAATTGGTGGAGTGTTCTGGATGCAGATGCCTGTGACACCCCCATCATGTCCCCAGTTGGTCTTTGAAAAGTACCTGTAGCTAATATTCTACACATACCTTTATCTCCACTGGGATGGGCTCCCCTCTGGTAGCTCTGGCTCTGAGCTGAGGGTAGCAGAGCTCAGTGAGTTCTTGTAATATGTCCCTGTCCCCCCTTTAGTGCTCTACAATCTCCAGCTCATGTAGCTCCTGGAAGGTTACCCTGCAGCTGAACACTTTTCGCCTTCTCAGTCTAGGCCTATTGTCAGCAGCGCAAGTAGCACTGATTTCAGCATCTAGCATATACAGATATAGCAGACCTGCAGCAGACCCTAGCATTATCCCAGTTAAAAATCCTAAGTCTCTACTCCAATGGCCCAGAGTATTGAAGAAAAATCAAAGTGTAGGGTGACTGCATATTTTATACAGTTCTGCTTTACGTCCACCATGTGGGATTGGGTAGTTATGATGTAGTTCGTCTGCCTAGGATATAATTAGCATAATTTACAGGCCTTACTTT
>NC_056728.1:1040133935-1040148935 GCF_019279795.1 Protopterus annectens | reverse complement strand
CCTGGGAAAGAAGTCGCTTGACTGCTTCGTTGTTTTGCCATGTTCTGATGTGTAGTATGGTCCCTTGTCCGGTATAGCTCCCGAGCGTGATTGTGCTACAGTTACTGACCTTAGGGTTAGGGTGCGGGTTAAGGTAAGTGCATATGGTTTAAAATGTTTACTTTTTTTTTCGTTAAATGTATGTTTGGGTTATGTGCATATGTGTATTTAGTTGTTTACTGTTTTTTGGGGGGGTAAAATTAGGATTGGGTATGTGTGTATGTGTTTGGAAGTGTGTAATGTGTTTTTTTTTTGTGGGGGTTGGAACAGCGATTTCTTTCCCTAGGAAAGAAATCCCTGTTCTTTGGATTCGACATTTTCAGCTTTCGCTGAAAATGTATCGATGTAACATCGTTCGCTGTTTTAAGCATTTGATGTTGCAATATAGACCCTATATATATATATATATATCTTTTGCATTTTAGTTTAGTATGAGAAGATTACCTGTGACCTGTCTTTATCTCTTCAGATCCCAGTCTGTTATACTTATTTATCTAGATATCTAATTATAATAATGTTGAATTAGTGAAGAATTTAGGAATTTTAAATGGGAAATTTTTACTACTGTTATATCAATGGATATATAGCATGCTATTTGTTAGATTATTTAATGTCTATGATAATAGAAGAGGATTAACACATTTGTATATAGTAATGGGGAAATAGTATTAAATGGCAAATATATATATATATATATATATATATATATATATATATATAATTAATAGTCTCTTATTATTTTGATATATATATATATATATATATATATATATATATATATATATATATATATATAGGTCTACTTCATATGATCCACAACTCATATGATCAACAACCATAACACTGACACCAAAACACTGAAAGCTCATATGATCGACACTCATAACATCGACACATGAAATCCAAAGCATTATGCCCTTTACCCACTGTAGCATGACCCTGGAGTAGGAATAAATAGTTAGGGGGGATGTGTATACATACATATATATATATATATATATATATATATATATATATATATATATATATATATATATATAAAATATTAATTATTTGTAAGCCACAGTAGCTTTTGGCTAGTTTTGTGGATAAATATTTAGATGTTGCTGGATAGATAGATAATATAGTGGTTTGAGTATTCAGTTGGCAGAATAGGAACTTTGGTATCCATGGTAGGTTATGTTTTATTAGTATTATATACAGTTATAGTTGTAGACTTGTCTTTGTTTTCATTATTTTTGAATTTCAGTAGTTTAGTTTGTAGAAAGGAAGACTTCAAAAAATCTGGAATGTCAAGGTATTATCAGGGGAATGCATTAGAGTTTTATATATAATTAAATTAGTATGGTGGATAAATTTTATCTTTTTAAAGAAATATTTTTAAATTCACAGCTTGGTTAGTTTCAATCTACTATATATTAATGTAAATGGACTAAATGGCAGAAAAAGGAAATTGTTAAGATATCTAAAACTGAATAGAGGACATTATATTCTTGCAAAAGTCTCACATGATAGATAAAGATATACAACATTTAAATAAATTAGGTTGTCAAATATTATCATCTGCTTCTTTTAACAGAAAGAGGATAGGAACTGCTATACTTTGGAGAAAATCCATTGTAATGCCTAAGGTCATGGAATCCCTTAATGATCCTAAAGGAATGTATACATTTGTAATAACTAAATATAATGACAAGCTCTATACATTAGCTACTTTTACTGGCTCCCTGGAATAGATGCAAGAGTTCTGAAAGATCATTTAAACTTACTGCAAAGTCATTGGAAGGGTAGCTTAATGTTGGCAAGGCATTTTAACTGCATATGTAGTATAGAAGATACAAGTAAAGATCATAAGAAGAAAGCAAGCATTAGATCATTAGGAAAAAGCTATAATACTGGCATCTGCTAAAGCACTAAATATATGGATTAATAATAATAATAGTTCAGTTGATTTACTAGTAAAAGCAGAAGATAAGTAATTGTTCTTCAGCCATTATTCTTATGCACATGGGATGTGAACTATAATTGATAGGATTTATGTCTCCATAATTTTACTTAATAAAGTGAATAATTTTAAAATATTTGTTGTCCTTTATCTGATCATAATGCACTGAGTATTAATACAGTAATGGTTATAAGGAAGTTTCAGATTATTTATAGAATACCAGTATATTTGATGAAATTAAAAGTGTTTAAGAGTTACCTTAAGGAACAAATTGAGGATTTTTATCTATGAATGATAATGGTAGGTTAGAAAAGTCATACTATGGGACTCATTTAACATGCATATTAAAGATAGAATGGTAAGATGGGCTAGTAATACAATAAAATAATGGGATAAAGCATTGTTAGAAATACAAAATGAAATGCACATAGTGAGGTTTGAACAATAACAAAGAAATTAAATAATACTGAAATCATTAAAAAATTAATGACAAAATATTAGTTTTACTGCATAAAGTGGGAATAGCTTAAGAAAAAATAAGATTCCATAGTTATGCAATGACTTCAAAAAGCTACATAGATTAGCCAATAGAAGTAAGGTGTTAAGCAAAAAGGCAGCAATAAATAATATCGGAAATCCTTGGGTCGATGTTACTTCATCGAAGTTTTATTTCTGTAAATACCTAATCATCAACCCCTTTACATCAAACATCCATTCATTAAATGTTCTTATCAGCAAATGGTTTTCATAGGTAAGGAAATTACTTGTCCACCACAGTGATTGTCAGACACACTACATTATTTCAAACCCACCAAGGAGGGGGGCTATGCCCCTCCATCCCCCAATGTCTGGGGCTGTGGCCCCCACACACCCCCTACTTATGTATACCAACTCTGAGATTGCACTACTGTGGGGAAAAGGGCAAATTTCTAATGATGGCCAGCGAACTCCCTTCCCTATGAAAACTGTTTGCTGATGTGAACAATTGATGAATGGATTTTCAATGTAAAGGGGTTGATGATTAAGTATTTGCAGAAATAAAACTTGAATGAAGTAATATAGACCCAAAATCTTCACACTCATAAGCTTACTTCAGATACAGAAGAATTGCTTAATATTTTGTAAAACATTCCATGCGGATATTAATAAAGATAAAAATAATCCTGATGATTACAAATTTGACAATTATTTATTTTATTTATTTATTTATTTATTTGACATTTGTTAACCAGGTTAGTTCAACTGAGCTAATAACCCATTTTCAGTAGAGACCCGAGGAGAAAATTCCAGTGTTAAAAAGAAACACAATCACATTCATAAAATCACAGAGAGAAAAAATAGCATGCAATCAGAGTTTTACATAGCACAATATAGGAAAAATAGAGCAGTATAATATAATTGAGCATGCAGATTACAATTAAAAAAATATTGCAAATGTGCAAAAGTGGCATCTTAGATAATATAAAGTGGTTTACTATATATACAACTGAGACTGGGTCACTAGGTCACACTGATTGCAGTTAACATTTTTTGCAATTATGCAAAAGTGGCATTATAAACAGTATAAAGAATATATACAAATGAGTCTGGGTCACTAGGTGGAGGGAGTTAAAGACAGATTAAGATTTTCAATAAACAAACAGAAATAGGATACTATTTATTAATAAAAATAGGAAAAAGCGAGACACTATGCTGTTGAGAGAAATAGTAGAAAAGATTGAGATGAGGCAAACTAATGTAATAAATACTTGTAGAGAGAGAATATGAATATTATACTAGAAAACTAAGCAAATACTAGAAATTAGACAAATTAGCAGAAGTAATAGATACTGAGATGTCATATTTACTAGTGAAATAAAAGATAATATAGGAAGATCAGGGGAAGAAAGAATGATTGGGGATAAATAGGTTGGTGGGGAGTAAGAGGAGGGTTGTGTGGAAGGGTATGAAAGGGGTGGAAGGGTTTAGTTAGGTTCATGGCAGGGGCAAATCCATGAGCTTAAGAGGAACAGTTTTAATTGCTTTTGAACTGAGAGGTGTTAGAGGTATTTCTACTGGAGTGAGGAAGTTTGTTCCAGGCTAGAGAGACATTACGGTTTTAAAGAAGTTTGCCTATGTTTCTGTTTGGTTTATATAATTGACACAAAAGACCAGGAGCAGGCAGTCCTATTCACTTAAAAACGTATTTAATTGATGAAAAGTGTACTGAAATAAACGCACTTTAAGCCAAAAGTCAATTAAATATTTAATTAATTTATTAATTTATTTAATTGATGAAAAGTGTACTGAAATAAACGCACTTTAAGCCAAAAGTCAATTAAATACGTTTTTAAGTGAATAGGACTGCCTGCTCCTGGTCTTTTGTGTCATTTACTAGTGGAGATCTATCGTTACATTTATTGGTTTATATATATGTCAAGGAGTTGTTGATCAGAGCTTCTGAGTGGTCTGATGGGGGTGTAGAGGGATACAAGAGAAGAGAGGGAGGGGCAGGCAGTAGGTTTGTACAGGATGGAGTGAGCGACTTGTAGTTGTGATATGAGAAGTCAGTGGGGGAATTCTGGTCACTGCAGTTGTTTTAATTAAATGCAGTGGTGAGATTTGTAGGGCTGGTTTGTTGTAAATCTAGCAATTTTATTGTAGGTTTGTTCAAGTAGTGAAATTAATGAGGATTGCAGGTTGGAGAAGATGGGTACAGCATAAAGAAGGCCTGGTAGTAGGAAAATTCTAGCTAGGGATAGTTTGGTCTGAGGAGTAAAATATTTTTGTGGCAATACAATAGCCCTAATTTTTTGGTGTGTCTTTTTAATACACTGATGAATATGCTGGGCAAATTTAAGCTACTCATCAATAATGATGCTGAAGACTTTTGTATGTGAGTCAGGTTTGATGATGGTGTTGTTGAGTGAGTGGATGGAGAAGGAGGATTTTTGGTTTGAGAGTGAGTAAGGTTGGAATAATAAGACTTTGGTTTTCTTGGGGTTTAGGATTAGCTGTTTTTGGTAAGCCATTTTTTGATGGAGTAGAAGGTGTTTTGTGTAAGAAAAAGATCTGACATATGTGAGGATGTAATTAGGGTTGAGTCATCAGCATATTGGACAAGGGTAGAGTGGTTGCAGGTGGAGTGGAGATTGTTGGTAAAGATATTAAATAGTAGGGGGCATAGGATAGAGCCTTGTGGGACTCCTGTTTTTATAAGTAGGAAAGGTGAGCATGAAGTGAGCCATTGGACAGATTGTAGTCTATTAGAAAGGTAGGTGGAGAACCACTGCACATTGGAAGGAGAGAGGTTAAGTTTAGTTAGTTTTGTTAGTAGTTTGCAGTCAGACACAGTGTCAAATGCTTTGGATAGGTAAAGGAAGACATTGGATACAAGTAGGTTTTTGTCTCTTGCTTCTGCAACTGTATGAGTAAAAGATAAGAGAGCAGCAGTAGTAGTGCTATAGTTAGGCCAGAAACCATGTTGAGTGGGGATTAGGAGGTTTTCCTGTATTAAATATTTAAGAAGTTGAGAATGAATACACTTTTCAAGAATTTTAGAGAGGAGATAGGATGGATATGGGTCAGAAATTAGAAGGGTCAGTGGAGTTACTTCCTTTGTGCAGAGGTACAGTAGAGAAGAACTTCCAGATGTTAGGCATTGTGCTTTCTCAAACTGATCCCTTTATTAGTGTGGAGATGGGAAAGGCTATGGAGTTGGCAGCAAGCTTAAGAAAGAGGGGGGGGTATCAGAAGATGGGGAGCCAGATTTAAGTTTGTGAAGAAGAGACTTGATTTATGAGGTTGGGACAGATTTGAGAGAGAAAAGGGGTTTGTTAGTATTGGTAGAAGGGGATGATGAGTTGGGTGGACTGTTTTTATGGTCTGATTTAGTTAGTTTGTGAATGGTGTCTATGAAGTAGTTATTGAGCATTGTGGTGGTCTCAGGAGGTGAGTTTATTAGGGAAGTGTTTTGGGGTAGAGAGGTTACCGGGGTGTAGGATATTATTAATGGAGGACCAGAATTGTTGGGGTTTGGAGAGATGAGTGGTTTGAGCTGTCTTCTTCTTCTTCTTCTTCTTCTTCTTTTGGCTGCTCCCATTAGGGTTCACCACAGCAGATCATCTGTTTCCATTTCTTCCTGTCCTCTGCATTTTGCTCTGTCACACCAACCACCTGCATGTCCTCTCTCACCACATCCATAAACCTTATCTTAGGCCTTCCTCTTTTCCTGTTACCTGACAGCTTCATCCTTAGCATGTTTTTCCCAATATATTCTGCATCCCTCCTCAGCACATGTCCAAACCAAAGTAATCTTGCGTCTCTGGCTTTGTCTCCAAACCTTCCAACCTGGGCTGACCCTCTAATATACTTATTCCTAATCCTGTCCACCCTCATCACACCCAGTGCAAATCTTAACATCTTTAACTCTGCCACGTACAGCTCTGACTCCTGCCTTTTTGTCAATGCCACTGTCTCCAACCCATATAACATAGCTCGTCTCACTACCCTCTTGTAGACCTTCCCTTTCCCTCTTACTGGTACTCGTCTGTAACAAATCACTCCTGACAGTCTTCTCCACCCACTTCATCCTACCTGTACTCTCTTCTTCACCTCTCTTCCACACTCACCATTACTCTGATCTGTTGATCCCAAGTATTTAAACTCACCTACCTTTGCCATCTCTACTCCCTGCATTCTCACCATTCCTCTATCCTCCCTCTCATTCACACACATATATTCTGTCTTAGTCCTGCTGACCTTCATTCTTCTTCTCTCCAGAGCATATCTCCACCTCTACAGGGTGTCCTCCACCTGTTTCCTACTCTCACTACAGATTACAATATCATCTGCAAACATCATAGTCCATGGGGACTCCTGTCTGATCTCGTCTGTCAACCTGTCCATCACCATTGCAAATAAGAAAGGGCTCAAAGCTGATCCTTGATGTAATCCCATCTCCACCATAAATGCATCCGTCACTCCAACCACAGACCTCACCACTGTCACACTACCCTCGTACATATCCTGTACCACTCTTACATACTTCTCTGATACTCCCAACTTCCTCATACAATATCACAATTCCTCTCTAGGCACCTTGTCATATGCTTTCTCTAAGTCCACAAAGACACAATGCAACTCCTTCTGACCTTCTCTGTACTTCTCCATCAACACTCTCAGAGCAAACATCGCATCTGCAGTGCTCTTTCCTGGCATGAAACCATACTGCTGATTACTAATCATTACCTCCCTTCTTAACCTAGCTTCCACTACTCTTTCCCATAAATTCATGCACATCACCCTTATTCTTAAAAATTGGTACCAAAACTCTTTTTCTCCATTCCTCAGGCATCCTTTCACTTTCCAAGATTTCATTAAAAAATCTAGTTAAAAACTCCACTGTCATTTCACCTAAACACCTCCATGCTTCCACAGGTATGTCATCTGTACCAAAAGCCTTTCCATTCTTCATCCTCTTCATAGCTATCCTTACTTCCTCCTTGCTAATCCACTGGACTTCATGATTCAATATCTGCACATCATCCAACCTTCTCTCTCTCTTATTCTCTTCATTCATCAGCCCCTCAAAGTACTCTTTCCATCTGCTCAACACACTCTCCTCGCTTATGAGTATGTTTTCCTCATTATCCTTTATCAACCTTACCTGCTGAGCATCTTTACTAGCTCGGTCTCTCTGTCTAGATAATCAGTACAGGTCCTTTTCTCCCTCCTTAGTGTCCAACCTTTCATACAGCTCTTCATACGTCTTATCCTTAGCCCTCGCCACCTCTCTCTTTGCCATGCACCTCATCTCCTTATACTCCTGTCTACTTTCTTCATCTCTCTGACAATACCACTTCTTCTTCACCAACCTCTTTCTCTGTATACTCTCCTGTACTTCTTCATTCCACCACCAGGTTTCCTTGTCCTCCTTCCACTTTCCAGATGTCACACTAAGCACATTTCTAGTCATCTCCCTTACTAGCTCTGCTGTAGTTACCCAGCTATTTGGTAATTTTTCACTGCCACCCGTGCCTGTCTTAACTCTTCCCTGAACTCCACCTCACAATTACCCTTTTTTAATTTCTGCCATTTGATCCTTGGTGCTGCCCTCACACTCCTCCTCATCTTCTTGATCACCAATGTCATCCTACAAACCACCATCCTATGCTGCCTAAGTACACTTTCCCCTGCCACCACTATACAGTCTCCAATCTCCTTCAGACTGCCCTTCTACCTATGATATAATCTACCTGTGGGCATCACCCTCCACTCTTGTATGTTACCCTATGTTCCTCCCTCTTGTTAAAATATATATTCACCACAGCCATGTCCATCCTTTTTGCAAAATCTACTACTATCTGACCTTCTGCATTCCTTTGCTTAACACCATACCTACCCATCACTTCCTCATCACCTCTTTTCCCTTCACCAACATGCCCATTGAAATCTGCTCCAATCACCACTCTCTCACCTTGTGGAGCATATGCACTAACAACATTCATCATTACACCATCAATTTCCAGCTTCATAAACATCACTCTATCTGACACTCTTTTCACCTCCAAAACATTCTTAGCATACTGTTCCTTTAGGATAACCCCTACACCATTTCTCCTCCCATCCAGACCATGATAAAACAATTTGAACCCACCTCTGATACACCTAGCCTTGCTCCCCTTCCATCTGGTCTCTTGCACACACAATATACCAGCCTTCCTTCTGTCCATCATATCAGCTAGCTCTCTCCCTATACCAGTCATACTGCCAACATTTAAAGTTCCGACCCTCACTACCACAGTCCTAGCCTTTACCTGCCTTCGGTCATACCTTCCCCCTCTTCTCCTCCTTTGGCCAACATTAGTCCAATTTCCGCCAGTACCCTGTTGGCCAACAGTACTGGTGGTGGTCATTGTTAACCCGGGCCTCGACCGATCCAGTATGTATATCTGTATTGTTGTCTGCACATATAATTTGGCAAAATTTTACACCAGATGCCCTTCCTGATGCAACCCTCCCCATTTATCCGGGCTTGGGACCGGCACAAAGAAATGCACTGGCTTGTGCATCCCCAGTGGCTGGGTTATTGGTTTGAGCTGTATTATAAAAATAGTTCTTATCTAGATGAACACGTTTCTTGGTTGACGTTCCGAGTTTCTCTGTAGCTTTGTAGTAGGGTAGGAGATTTGGTTTTCTGCCAGGCTTTCCAGATGCTATCCCTTTTGTGCATGAGGGAGCATGTCCCTTTTGTTAACCAAGGAGCATGATTGGCTTTAATCCTGATTTTTCTTTGGTATGCAAGTGAGTCTAAGATATTGAGGAAAGACTGGTTAAAGGTCTCAACTGCTTCATTAAGGGGAAGGTAGTGAAGAAAGGACCAGTTAATCAATGCTAGTCTAAGTTGAAAAGAATCATTTTTGAATGATGATAGTTTACGACAGTCATGGTGTAAATGGGATCTAGGTATAGGAATAGAATGTTTTGGATGTGACTGGGAAGGTGGTCACTGAGGGAATCGGGCAGGGTACAGGTCACTGAGGGAGTCGGGCAGGGTACAGGGGTTGTGGTACAGTTTAGGGTCACAAGTAAGTATCCAGTCAAGGATAGTACTGGTAACAGTAGTTTTATTAATACAAGTGGAAGTTGTGATAAGTTGTTTGAAACCATGGAGGTTTATACACATACTGAGAGAGTCAGAGATGAGCTTTGACCAGTCTATGTTGACATCTCCCAGAATGATAGTTTCATAGGGGATGCTGTCAGTCAGCCATGAGTGTATGTTTTCTAGGAATGGATTATCATTGCCAGGAGGGATATAAAGTGTGGCTGTAGCAATTTTTTTGTGGGAGTTAAGATGACAATTTAATATGAGTAGCTCAGCGGGGTGAAAGTTTAGTAAAGGTATGTGTAAGGGAGAGAGATTAAGTAGATCAGAATAAAGGATTGCAACACCACCACCTTTATTTGGTTCTCTATTGAATCAAAAGATGTTGTAACCAGGGGGTAATATTTCATTACTTGCTATGTGTGGTTTTAGCCAGGTTTCAGTTAAAGTTAAAATATGAGGGGAATGTTGGGCTAATCAGGAGTGTAAGTATGTGGTTTTGTTAAGAAGACTTTGGATGTTAATTGAGAATAGGCCAAGGGTTTTGTGTAGGTGCTGTGTAGAGTAGGGAGGGGAGTGTTTGGGAGAAGGGGTGTGGAAAGCTGCATGCTAGGGTTTAGTGCAGGGCTGAGGGTCTGGGGTTGGGGTGAATGTCACCACTAAGGAGGACAGTAGCCTTAAAAAAGGTAGGGTGATGAGGATAATAAGGTTTTGGGCTATAGGGGAGGAGTTTTACTTTGTAATTGTAGATAGATGAGGAATGTTTTACTTTGTAGAGATAAAAGTGGGAGGTAGTGAAGAGTGATGAGGAGATGTAAAAGGAGTGGGTAGGTTTAAGGTTGCTGGAAGAATAGGAAGGAGTATAGAACACATTTAAGTACTGTAGTTTGGTGTGGTAAGAAGAGAAGTGAGTAAGCAAGAAAAGTAATGGGATGCTTAGGTAGAAATGAGTCATGATAGCTGTAGTGTAAGGGAATTGTGAGGGCTCTTAATTGTCAGTAAGGTAAGGCTAATTTATATGTGGTAGTGAAGAATAGGGGTGTGAGTGGGTGAGGATAGAGGGTAATGACCTAACTGGAGGGATGGGGTATAGGGGGAGGGGTGTAGTAAATGAGGTTAGAGTACAAATCTAGTGATGTCAGGGGTGGTTTGGAATGGGGGTAGGGTAGGGGAGTGAAGTGAGCCTGAGTGCAGCAAGGGCAAATGGAGTGGGTTGAACCAGATACAAAGCAGTGGGCCCTTCCAAAAAAAATCAGCAAGGTGAGCAGTTAGGATTGGAAAAAGGAAAAACAGTATAGCACTTGGGAGAAGAAGAGGAACACAAATAGAGGTTCAGATTTAACTTTAATTTCTTTTTAGCAGGACAGAAAGAAGAGGAAGAGAGGAAAGAAAAGGGGATAGTGGATGTGTAAACAGCTAAGTGTAGATAGGGGCTGAGGAACAGGGGTTAATAGAAGAGCAAGGTAAAACAGGAGGGGGTGGGGGTGCAGGTTTCAACAACAGTGGGAGCAGAGAAAAACCTGAATAAGGATAAGAGAGTGTACAGAAAAAGGACATTGTCAGGGTTCTAGAAAGAGAGATAATAGTGGGGGAAACAACTAGTGAAGGTCATACTGAGAGGAAAGGGGGTGTTTTAGGAATATGTTTGAGAGAGGTAATTCAGTGTGGAGCTTGTAACATCCTAGTGATATGTTGCAGAGAAACGAGAGCAGGGCACAAACAGCCATTTTTTTAAAACAATACAATTCTATTGGAGACACACATTGTTTGCTATTGAGGAGAAACAGATGGGGTTGGCCATTGGGTGAAGTTGCCAGTTTCCTGCAGGATTAGAAGGGTGGCAGCGTATTTAAGTCCTGGAATGCAGATCTGAAAAAAAAGGAGGGAAAGAAAAAAAGTGAGGGTTAGAAAGGAGCAACTGCAGGTAGTGAAAATGGACTTATATACTGTAACAGCCTATGATTTGAACTGGACAGAGTGCATGGGACAGCAGTAGAGTGTGCATAAATCACAAAGTTAAGATAGCATTAGTTTATGGTGAACTAAAAGCTATATGAAGACAATAGACCAACAAAAGAGCATTATCCATGTAACTTAGGACAAGGTATTTGGCATGCAAGTATTAAGAGTGCAATGAGGAAGTTGACCAAGTTAAAAGAAAACATTTGTAATCTCCATAGTTAGTTACACTAAATAGCTAGTGCAGTACAGACTTAGACTGTGAAGTGCCAAGACAAATAGTCTAGCAGAGAGGAAGCATTTATACTCTACTTTGAAATATACTACATTAATATACTCAACAGATTGATATTACTTAGCCCCTAGGTAGTACTGCATTACTAAGGTGGAAAATGTAACATACTTAACTCACGACATTAAGCGTTAGAGCAGGCATCCTAATATTCTTCAACAGTTTAAACAGAAACAGTAAAAGTCAAATACATCAGTGCCACTTAACAGGTTATAAGTAGATACAATCTTGAGACACACTTTTTACTTTGAGTGCTACATAAAAATACACATATCATTAGTCACTTATCAATACTAGGCACTTAGACTCTTATTTAAAGAAAAATGTTACTTGTAAACTAAATGACTAACAAATATCACAGCTGAATAAGCCTATTACCATGACAGAAGTTAAAGAAGCTTTAAAAAAGGCAAAAATGGTAAATCTCCAGGGTTTGATGGTTTAAGTATGGCATTATATAGTCTGTTTGCATTATATATTTGAATTACTGGGTGATGTTTTCAGGATAGTTCAGGGTGACAAAATAATTCCTCCCTCATGAATACTTTGTGTAATCTCACCTATACTTAAACAAGGAAAGGATAATGAGTTAGTACCCTCATATATACCTATTTTATTATTAAATGTAAATTATAACATATTTAATTCCGTTTTCACCACATGATTAAGAGATATAGTACATAAATTAATTAATAAAGATCAAACAGGATTTACAGTCAATAGATTAATGCATGATAATATAAAAAGGGTAGTGACTATCTTAGATTTAGCAAATGGAATGAACAAGTAATTGGCCATAATTAGCTTGGATACTGAGAGAACAATTGTTTCCATAGATTAGAACTACTTGTTTAAAACTTAACAAGCGTTTGCATTTCTAGAACAGTTTATTGGAATATTAAAAAACCTCTACAGAGACCCTAAAGCATATGTTAAAATTGAATCTTACATTTCTCAAGGATTCACTTTGAACAAAGGCATAAAATAAGGGTGCCCCTTGTCCTCTTTATTATTTGCATTAGTTATTGAACCCTTAACTAAAAGTATAAGAAGCAATAGAGAAGTTGATGGATTCTTAATGAATAGAGATTGTTAATCTAAAATACAGCTTTTGGAAGAAGATATTTTATTAACTGTAGGAGATTTTAATTATTCAATCAAAGAAATAGATAAGGAAATTGAAAAGTTTCAAGAAGTATCACTGCAGAAATTTAATAGCAATAAAAATGAAACTTTAGTGTTAAATCATTTGCTAGATAGTAAGTTTAAGGAAAAATATAATATAATTAGGAAGTAAAAGAATTAAAATATTTAGGAATAAAATCTATCCAGATGTGAGTAAGATTATTAATAATAATTTTGAAAGAGTAATTCAAAAAGTGCTTCTTATTAAAACATGGAATACATTATATATATATATATATATATATATATATATATATATATATATTGCATTCAATAGCTTTAATACCTGACAAAAACTTTTAAAGAAAATGGAAAAAATTTTAACTTCATTCTTCTGGTATTCTGAAAAGCTGAGAATTGCTTATAGAAATCATAGAAGATTATGGGAGTATGGTAGTATTAGCTTTCCAGATGTAGACACTTATTCTATTGCAGCAAGTCTTAACTCTATTATACTCTGGATAGATTCAACCTACACTAGTCAATGGAAAACCATCCAGGAGCAGATTACACTCAATTCTTATTAGTTTATTAAAGATGATAAATTAGAAATATGTAATAATCCTTTCATCTGGTTAACAAAATTTATCTTAGAAGGGAATTAATTTCAGTATTTAGATTATGCATATATGAAATCAATTTTTAAAACAGTTAAGAAATATGTTTTTGAAACTCCATTAATATCAAAATGGAAATGTTTGTGTTTTCCTATTGCACATACCTCTTGATTTAGGGAAACTCAGAACAATGTCAAAATAAATTTACTAGAAATGGACTAGTATTATGGTCTGATTGTTTTGAAAAAGGAAACGCTAAGTTTCCACAATATTTTATGAAAGAATGTATGTAAGTTGGATAAATCTGCTCACCAGTTAATATTATCCATTAATAAGAAATTAAATGAATTTGTGGATAATATGAGTGAAGAGGAACAGAACACTCTTGCCCCCATTATATGAATATTTGAATGCTGTTATCAAAGGTCAGTTGACATACAAAGGAAGCTTTTCCAAGCTATATAAATAATAGTAATGATTATGATGTAAAATTCTGGAACTTTTTAGCTAGTGGTGGATTGAGTGATTCAATAGATGGTAAGAATAAAGCTTTGATACTTAAATCAGTTAGTCAAACTTCTTCAAGTATATACTGGAACATTTTTATGTGGAAATATATATATATATATATATATATATATATATATATATATATATATATATATATATATACATAGAATGTTTGTTAATCCATATCTAAGTTTAATAATAGGGTCTATATTATATTTTTGAAAGTTTCAAACATTGAACACCATATGGCCGACACCATATGAGCGATGTTTGAAATTTCAAAAATATAATAAAAAAAAATAAATAAATAAACTATACTTACCTAAATGCTGTAGGCAGGGGGGCAAGCCCCCCTGCATCCCCATGTGGGGGGCTGTGCCCCCCACTACTTAAATATTCCTACTCTAAGATTGCACTGTATTGAAGTAAAGGGAAAATATTCCCTATGGCAATTTCCGTGTTACGTGCAGGACGTTTTGACCAATCGGGTTCGCTCAGTATGCATTCGCTGTTTACAATTTTTGATCACGCGATAGGAACCCTAATAATATGACTTATTTAGTTTGTTGGCAATGTAGTAAAGATGTAAAACTGGATTGAACACACATGTTTATGGATTGTGAAAAAAATAAGTGTATATTGGGAAGAGATAAGTACATTTTTAAGGAGTTGTGTCTGATAATTGCTCTTTAACTAACTCTGTAATACTAATGTGTTCCATGTCCTGTATCTATAATAGCCAAGAAACAAAATCTATCTTGGGGTGTCTGGGCAGTTGCCAGAAAAGGTATTTAAAAATTGTAAACTGAAGTTAGTTCCTAAGTTCAAAGAATTTTCAAATTTAACAAAAATAGTATATAAAACTGAAAAAGAAGTGAGCATAATAAGATCTATAAATCATAGTAAGACCTTTAGTTGTTGGGAT